>NW_022111363.1:9095429-9097504 GCF_000313985.2 Echinops telfairi | reverse complement strand
GAGGGTTCACTGTACACACATTCTATGCGGAGGAGATGATCCATTTGGTCAAGGTGTCCGTTCTACTCAAATGACTCTATACATCCAATGCGGTTTAGATCAAAAGTCCCCAAAGTGTGTGCTGAACTGATTACCAAGTAAGTGCACCTGGAAAAGCAGGTCACTCACATTCCGCACGAAAACACTGGGAGGACAACAAAAGAGACGATTCTCCCACCGGGTGCTCAGCTTTAAAGCTGTAGCAAATCGTGCTTGAAGGCATGCGTGCAGTATCCAGGGGCACGGAAGGGATCTCCTAGGGCAGAGATGCACAACACAGGGGGCGCGATGGTGCTCACTGCCCTGCCGTGAGGAAAGAGCCCCTCCAGGGCACTGAGTATCTGCAGGAAACAGCCTTCGCCCTTTCAGAAGATAATGTAAATCTGAAATATGCAAAAGACACGAAGCAAAAAGGAAGCAACTGGTACTTTTCACACATCGACAACATTAAAAGAGAAACCAACAAACAAAAGACTCTTCGGCAAAAGGATCTGTAAAACCAGTGAGAAGGCAAACCATCTCCAAGGAGGAGAAGCTTGCAGATCCCTCTCACCGTTTTAGAATATATGAAGAAATCACGCACGGTTTTAAAAGCATGACTAGAGAACTGGCCATGGACAAGAACACGCAATTACTGGAGAGGAAATTCAAAGGGACAGAAAGCTGTGCCGGCAGCATCGTCGCCGTAGGCGGGTCTGCGCGTCAAGGCACTCAGGGTCAGGAAGGCTGACCACCGGGAAGTTGGTTCAGAAGTCCTGAGCCGCCCGCCTCTCAGTGAAATAAAGTTACTCCCCCCCACCCCCCAAAAAGATGTTCCCTGCTAGTCCCACTCAAAACCCAAACCAAACCAAACCACAGGCACGGAGTCTCACCCAGGAGAATGCCAATTAAAGGCTGAATGAGATCTCACTCCCATCCATGTTTTGGTGGCAAGGATGTAAACATTTGGCAGTAGCAAGGGTGTGGAGGGGTGAGAACTCTTGTACACTATCTGCGCGGTAAAGATTGGTACAGCCAAGTTCTAAAGAAAATGTTGCACAAGTGGGTATGCGACACAGATAGTCAATTCAGCGTGTATATGATACCAAAAAACAAAAATTAAGAAAAGGTTCATCAGTTAACTGTCATATATGTCAAAATCACTGCCATCTCATCAGTGCTGACTGACAGAGGCTCCACCCAGGGTTTCCGAGGTCTGATCCTTTTCCTGAGCAGACAGCTTCAGCTTTTTCCCAAGCAGCAGTTGCTAGTGGCTTTGAGGGGTTTGGGAGCACCAAGGAGACCCCTACATTTCAAATATAGTTTAAAGAGAACATTTATTAAGTCTTAAACAGGACAATGGCAACGTCTCAGCATCCAGATGAGGGGAAACCATTAGCACGGGTCATAATGGCATCCAAAGATGGGCTGAGCTACGGAGTGCTACAAAGGGCAAGGGGAACCGTCCCAAAAGCATGGCTGGAAGCAGATCACTATGTGACAGTTACAGGTGGGGCTGTAGCAGCAGGGACAGGACTGTGACTGGGGTGCGTCCATTGGGCAGCGGAAACGAAGTCCCTCAATGACATGAACTGACCCAGTGGCTGCAGCCACGGGACCAGGGTAGGAGCATTTGCAGAGAAGGCGCAGGACCGTGCCGGGTTTCCTCCTGCTGTGCATCAGGTAGCTAAGGGTTAGAACCCACTCACTGGCTGGCCCCTGACAACAGTACCATTACGTTCGAGGGGCTGACACTATTGGCCCAATGTCTTCTGACCAAGGCAGTCATGAGTCGTGACTGGATGACCCCAGGGTGGCACTCACCATCAAGCACACACCCTGGCAAGCCCCTTAGGGAGACGTGCCCCCTCGAGTCTGGTCAAGGGCTGGGGGTAATCCACTTTGCAGTGCACTCTGCCTAGGGGCAAGACCGGTCACGTCCTTGGTCAACAACCAAAAGGAATTCAGTGGCGGCTTTAGTCCTCATGGGGCCTCTGCAGATGGACCTGGGGCTTTCACGGTCATCAATGGCCTTCTAAACACTGGGTGCTTGGAAT
>NW_022111363.1:9062725-9094675 GCF_000313985.2 Echinops telfairi | reverse complement strand
GCGGAAGTCAAAGCGCGAAGTGGCGAGGGTTCACTGTATACATAAGGATTCAAACAGGTTAACCCGAACACAAGAACACATTTCTAAAGCATGTTACAAGAAAAAGGAGGTTGCAAAAGACGCATAAAAAAATCCAAATTACTTGTCATTGAGCCAGTTATGGCTCATGGCGAGCCCTGGTGTTTTAGAGTTGAAATGCACTCCATACGGTATCCAAGGGCTGTAATCTTACAGGAAGACCCCCTGGTGCCACAAGGATTAAAGTGCGTGACCGCCAACCTAAAGGTCCGTGTTGGACCCAACCAGTGCCTCTGCCAGAGAGAAGAGACCAGATTTGAGCCCGAGCAGTCCCATGGGGCCGTTCTGCTCCCATGGGGCCGTTCTGCTCCGTCCCACAGGCTGTTCTCCATGAATTAGAATCAACACCACAGCACAGAACAACAACACTCTTGTGGCTGTTGACTGCCAGGACTTCCTTCTACAGCATCACTGGGTGGATTTGAACCTCCATCTTTCCAGTGAGCAGCCAATCACAAACCATTTACACCAGGGACCTGACTTAAACCAAACACAAGCACAAATTGCTTTCTTTCTATCACGCCTGGGGTCTGTTTTTCTACACCCTCAAATCTGGGCCAGCCATTGTGACTTGCTCTGGCCAAAGGAATGTTTGCAAACATCACAAGCAGAGGCATGAAATGGGCTTGTGCATGGGGGCTTGCATTCATACCGCTCTTGGAAGCCCCTGCCTCCACTGCTAGGTGACTGGCCTTGTTGACCCCAGTGCTTCAGCCAGCAGTCCACCAAGTTTCAGAAGAGGAGCCACTTAGCTGGCTGACGGCTGGCCTTAGACATGTGTGAGCCCCGCTGAAACCAGGAAAAGAACCAGCCAGCTAAGCCCAGGCAACTGTGAACAGAATTCAGTGGCACAGATGGCGGTGTGTTTAAGCCATCAACTTTTGGGGTAGTGTGTTCTCTAGTAAACACTGAATGATACAAATGCTAAACCTTAAAGCATGTTGGGAAAGGAGACATAGGGACTCACAGGTGAGATGAACACAAAAACCTTATTTTCTGTATGTTTGAAATACTTTACAATGAGAAATGTTGGGGGAAATATTCTTGCTGAATTAGTGGGAAATACAGAAGTGGAAACAGGAATTATAGATACATCCTTCAAGAGATTTGGCAGTGGCAGGGAGGAGAAAGAACGTTGGGGGAGATGGAAGGTCCGGTGGAAGAGGCTGGTGGAAAGTTGAAAATATTGCAGAGATAAGGCAGTGCAGGGTTTCTTGTGCAGAAGGGGATGCTGGGACCATGATCACAGGATGAGGGATTATTCTTATATTATTTCCCTTGGTGCAAAAAGGAAGGATTGCAAATGTAGGTAATTTTGTAGATTTGATGGCAAGAAGTAAAGGTGCGCCTTTCCGGTGTCATCTGTTTCCTGGGTGGATGGAGACGTAAGATCACTTCACTGAAGGAGCAGGTCCCAGGAGGTGATCTTCCTTTGTGGTTATTAGGGGAAATGTTGTAGTCTTTGGGAGAATGACAGGATCGCTTGCTCGAGACAACACAGTAGAACTGCTCGGACACCAACCGCTCCAGGCATCCATCTTTCTCCATCATCAGGGCGCCTCAGCACATCGCTAACGAAGGCCAGGAGAGATGGATTCACCTGGGATTGGAGTTTTGTCAGGTAGATGACATGAGAGGGCAAGGGAGTCGAGCCTGGTGTCAGAATGGTGGCCAAAGTGCCAGGCCATGGAAACTCAGCTGTCTAAGGGGAACGTGAAGACTGGTTGGGAGCATTAAGAGCTTTGCTTGGGGTCTCAGGGCTGCTGTACTTACATGTTTGTCCCTAAGATAGTTACGGTTTATTGTGCCAACCTGGCTGATAAAACACATGTGGGGTTAATTGATGGGCGGAGAGATAAATGGCTCGGTGAGCCTCGCCTTTCCAGTTCTTGGGTCTCTTGCTTTGTGATGGTTGCACCAGGGTACAGTTGCCTTGGCCAGTTCCCTGCTTCAGCTGGCAAGGCTCACTTCCTGCAAGACATCCCCGAGGAGAAGCCACATGGACCTACCCCAATGCAGCCCTGGGTGCTGGAGCAGCCGTGTGGAGACCCCTGCTAGTGCTGAGATGCTTACACATTCACTGACTCAGCTTTCCTCCTGCAGTCGGCATCGTTGCATCTGTTTTGTGAGATGATGGAGGACTCTGTGGATTGGTGTGGGACATATGGGCTAATGTTGGACTTGTGGGCTTGGGCAGCACTGGGTTGGGATGTTTTCTTCATGTGCACTTACCTTTTATATAAAACTCTCCCTTATATATATGAGTTTCTGTGGATTTGTTTCTCTAAAATACCCAGACTAACACAGTTGCCTACAAAACATTGCAAGCTAGTAAAAAAAATAAAAATCCTTTTCCATTCATCAACTGTGTCTATAGCACACAGCATAATAGCTAATTCCTAAAAGCTCCATAAGTTATTGCTGAATTTAATAATGGCTGACAACCCTGGCTTAAAGACCACAGTTAAGTTATTTACAGCTCTCTCCAGGCACAATGAATTCTGCTTTCATTTTAAATTTCCAGTTTTAATTTGTTGCTTTCTACTCAGAACCCTCTCTGAGGTTTCTCCTCATAGAATTTTCCACACCATCCTTGCCTTTTGAAGACCCTCATCCACGTGACTCCCATCTGGTTTCTTTTCTAGCCAGTTTAATTCAGGGGATGAATTCTGATGACCCAGACGTTCAACAGAAAGCCGTCCTGGAGACAGAAAGGAGACTGCTGCGTACTGAGAACGGCCAAGGCGAGGACGTGTGCAGGACCACCTTGAACAAGACCGTGATCAGCCCTCCGCACCCTGCTACACAGGTCCTCTTGGGTTCTTGTGGAGCCGCACAGAGAGAGGCAGTGAGGAGGCCTGTGTCGGGCAGAGGCAGGGGGACTTTAACCTCAGACTGTCTGGTGAGGCTGAAATAGGCTTGTGTTGCTTAGATTCACTACATGTCTTTTCCATTAGGAAACATAAACTCTCTTCTTTTCCCCCTCTTGTTTTTCTGGGCCATCTCTAAGCAGCCCCTTGGATTTGTTCTACTGACACCTTGATCTTCCACCTGTCTGAGTTCATGACTTTCATTGAAGCTGTAAGGTGTTACGCTGTGCGAATTCAAATTCCCAGGTCAATCAACCGCAGCTGGGCCCCTTGACCTGGCTTCTGCCTTGTTTCTCTGTGGCCATTGAGCCCAAATCAGATCTCCCGATTTTTATCAGGTCCCTAGAATTTGGAGCCCAGGAGTACTGGAGGTTGAAGGAGGCGGCCTGGCTCTCCTCACTCATAAGTGACTTGCCTTCTTGGTTTGTGTGATGCATAAGTCACCGACAGTGATGTTAAAAGTCCTTCTCTTTGTTTTTGTTTCTTATGCCGACCTGTGCCCTGCAGAATGCAGATGATCTAAACTCAGGTAAGAACTACAGCTCTCTTCCCCAAGGGTCTTGTTTATCTAGGACCCATCCCTTTTTTATTGATCAGCTTCCAGACGCTTAAAGGACAGCCTCGGGGCTGCCCAGCAACCCTTGGGCAAAATCCAATGATTCACCCAGTTCTCTAGCCGGTGGCCTGAGTGGGACAGCGCTCCGAGGCTTGGCTTTTTGCCCTTTCTTTCTGGACAATGTTCTGTAAGCAGAGTTGAGTTTACTCTGTCTGTTCCGTTTGCTCTCGGCTGCTCAGGGCTCCCAGAGAGTTTGGGGGCTGCTCAACTCAGCGGCTCATGGTGCTAAACGGAGCAGCAACGGTGGCAGCAAAAGTCTCAAAAAAAAAAAAAAATCCTTGAAGCCCAGCCGTAACCCTCATGGATGATAATACATCGCATCCATTCCCTCTGAATGACAAACTTTGAAACTGTCTCGGGATTCTGTCGCCTGCGCCTGTCCCCCAGAGATGCGTGGCTCCTGAGCACGCAAGGGGCTGTCTTCCAAAAGTGAGCTGCAGAACTGAGTGCTGCACTCGGTTCCTCTTGTAATATGTGAAACCCCTCTGCTCTGCCACCAGAGGCCTTCTTGGTGTCTCTAGAGAAGGACGCCAAGGAACGTGCCAAGAAGAGACAGGAAAACAGAGTCATCGCCGAGGGTAACTGTCCGTCTTCACTTCCCCATCCCTGGGGGATCTGCATGAACAGAGCATTCACCCCTATACGCTGATGGGGGAGGACGTGGGTGGGGATCCCCATGAGTGGGTTTGTGATGGCCCTGGGGCAATGGAGCCTGGCCAGGTGGTCATCCATCCCTGGCAGTCTCTGCCCTGTGCCGGCTGCAGCAAGAGGAAAGACGTGCTTAAGCCTTGGCCAGCCCCCACAGCCTGCCCTCTTTATCAAGCGTAGGGATGGGGTCCGCAGATCAGACTGGAGGTACGCCTTTCTTCTTAAATGCTCTGGGCAGAGCTAAGCTGTGCTTGGGAGACACAGATGGATGGAGTGGGAGCCACTGTCTAGCCTCCGAGACAGGTGGAGAAGAAGACCACAAGCCAGGCGAGCCTGGGAGCTGGGCAGGGGTGTGAAAGGAGGACAAACAAGTGGGCTCGGGCACTGCAGGTACCGCTTCACAGCTGTTCATACAGGGTTTGGGCCCTTTGATACACCGTGAACGTGCGGGCCCGGACTTTGTGGCCAGCATGCAGTGGCTCTGGCCCTCGAGGCAGGAACATGATTGTTCTGTTTCTCTGAGAAGTTAGGTGGAAGATTTGGAGGGGCAGGGGATGGGTTTGGGAGACTGGGAGAAAAAGATGGCTCCGTGACAAATCCAGTCCCCTCATATCTGAAGAGGGAAACCAGTGACGGGTCCCCTGCGATCCGTGGAAGCTGTTGCCGACAAGGTAGAGTTGGAGGGTCAGGGCGATGGGGTTTCCCGGTGACGTGTGCTCACCTGGCTGGCTTCTCCCGTCTTAGCCCTAAAGGAAAAGGGGAACGAAGCATTCGCCGAAGGTGACTACGAGACGGCTGTCCTGCACTACAGCGAGGGTTTGAAGAAGCTGAAAGACATGAAAGTCCTGTACACCAACAGAGCCCAGGTCAGTAAGCCAAGGAGCTGTCTAGAGGGTATCTTTTCCCTCTCCCCAGGAAACAGTCACCGCTCAGCTTGTGGGAGCTCAGACAACAATACTCGCTGGCCCCGGCTGCATGCTGGTCCAGGTTCAACAGCCAGCGCTCGTCTGGGGCACAGGAGGAGCAGATTGGCAAGCTGCCGCCTCCGTGGTCATCGCTGTTGAGTTGGCGCCTACTCATGATGATCCCCTGGACACCCTCACGGACTGTCACCCTGTCCTCTGCAGTCTCTCTGCCCTTGGTCTGCTCCAGGCCCGTTGCTGTGGCCCCTGCGTGCTGAATGTGGTCCAGCACAGGGCTCCTCATCCAGGCCTGTCTCCCAAGGTGTTTTGGTGAGATCCGTAGGGTTCTCCTGGGCTCCTTGTCTGAAGGAGCTGTCCGGGGGCCTTCTTCCTGATCTGTCTTCATCTAGAGCAGTGGTTCTCAACCTTCATACACTTCCTCATGTGGTGGTGACCCCCAAGCATAAAATTATTTTCGCTGCTACTTCATCACTGTCATATTGCTACTCTTATGAATCGTCATGTAAACATCTGGTATGCAGGATGTATTTTCATTGTTACAAATTGAACATACTTAAACATAATTAAAACATAGTGGTTAATCACAAAATAATATGTAATTGTATATTGTGAAATCTTTACTATGTGTTTTCCGATGATCTTAGGCGACCCCTGTGATGGTACCCACAGGTTGAGAACCGCTGGTCTAGCAGCTCCTCTGAAAACTGTCCTGGATGGGTTAGTCCACTGGCATTTGAATGAGCAGTGGCCTTCCACTGGCATTTGAACGAGCAGTGGCCTCGCCTCCGGCTTCACAGAAACCCCAAGCCACTATGCTGCCGCTCACAGACAGACGAGCGGGAGGAGTTACCCACGGGGTTTGCTGATTGCTGTGGTGTCAACACTGCACCAGGTCTGATTGGAAGCTACCAACTGGCAGTCACTGTAGGAGGAGTTGGGAAGAGCATCTCTGCTGAGAGTCAGCCCGCACATCACTGATGGTGGGCGGGCACCTGCCCTTCTGTGGAAGGGGAAAAGTCGTGGAAGGGCGTGACCTCAGAGACCCTGCCACCACTGGTTTTCCCCTGCTTTCGGGTTGTGCCCCAATGCCTAAGGGCTAGTCTCCTATTAATTTCTTGCTCATTATCTGGGTCTCTTTTGATGCAGAGTTTGACAGGGTCGACTGGACAACACATGGGCTGGCCTCTCAAAGTCTGAGGTTCTAGAATCACCCAGACACCAGGTTTTCTATCACAGATGAGCTTGGTTTGCTGGCACACCAGTAAAAACCACCACTTGGTGTTTATTGTCTGCCGTTTCTAAAGGCCGACCACTTAACCCCTGAGGCTTGATTTATAATAGGCGGCCAAGCTACCCTTGCTGAGTTGCGTGCAGCTGGAGGACAAGCTTGTTATGCCCCAGTTGGAACAAAATTGTCACCTGTGACTACCTGGGACGCGTCATTGGGTTTGTGTGTAGTGAGATTGCTCTGGGAAACTGACAGACTGATGAGTCGCTGTGGGCCGCCGGTCAGGCTGTGTAAGCAGGCACCCGGGGAGATGAGCTTGAAGCCCTGTCACTTAGGGAGGAGAGAGGCAGCCCAGCCCTCATCTGCTGCCTCTCTGTAACTCAGGAGGGAGGTCTGCTCGCTCGCTGCAGAGTGCTGAGGAAGCGCAGTGAAAGCAAGAAGCAGGGTGCGCCGAGGCCACAGTGTCTGGAGTGTGACAGTGATTTAATGACAAATAAATCCGAGCCCAGCATAACCGCATCAATTTAACAGCTTGAATAAATCAGAGCAGACTTATTTGCAGGGAGTAGGGAGGAATATTGTTATTAGGAAGCATAAGGTGGCTAGAAGTTGGTGTAGGTCTGATTATATCACCCTCACCAGATATAAGCGGATGATAAACTTTTAGAGGGCAAAAACTGCCATGTAGGAATGGTTGTTTCTTAACCCCTTGCTGCATTACATAAACACACAAAAGCCCAGATGATGGATTAAGGTATGCCAGCGCTCACCAGTTTGGGCTGGGGCTGGGGCTGGGCCGAGTGCCTTGGCAGATGAGTAAGCTCACAGGAGTCGGTGCTCACAAGACTGGCATCAAGAAGTGACGTGAAACCGGAGGCACAGTTAGGGAGTCGAGTTCCTGGGGGTACTTCCCCCAGTGAAGACACTGATGATACCAGATTTCCATTTGCCATCACTTGTGGCCTCCAGAGCCCCATCTAGGTGGCTTGCTGCAGAGGCTAGTGTGTCCCTGTGACGTTCCTTAAAGCCGCATGACCCAACGGCCCTAGAGTGGGATGACCCTCAGACCTGCCTCTGTTCCAGACCGCCCAGCACCCTGCGCCAGCTAAGTCAGGGACCTTTGCACTGTGCTCAAGGTCAAGTAGCACTTGAATGCATCCCGGAGAATCACGTTAGGAACCAATGTGGGTCAATACGCGCAAACGCAATGGAAGGCATGAGGGAAAAGGCATTCCTTGATGCTTTCCCAAAACAGAAAGCTCATCCCAAGACACAAGCGCTAAGTGCGCTGCCTGGCGTTCCAAGAGTCGTTTGACCCGGTCACTATGTTTAAACTGCTGGGCCAGTTTGCGTGACCTTCGGAAGATCTTGTGAAGCGCGTGCTGCCGCGGGCTTGCTAGAGGGAAAACCCTTCCCTCCAACAATCGCTCAGATGGCTTTGTTCTTCTCCTGGAAGAAACCCACTTCCCTTGAGTTGATTCCGACTCATACAGACCCTATGGGACTGAGGGGAATCTCCCGTAGCTCCCGAGACAGTAAGTCTTCATAGGAGGAGAAAGCCCATCTGTCTCCCAAGTGGCTGGTGGCTTTAAACTGCTGGCCTTCTGGTTAGCAGCAAACACGTAACCCAGTCCACCACCAGGGCTCCTTTTTTCTTTTTATTGTTACTAACTGCCTTACAGATACATCATTCACATACTATAAAAATCACCCATTTAAAGTGTGCTGTTCAGGGGGGTTTCGTGTATTTACAGAGTTATGCAGGCATCCCCACAATTGACTTTAGAATATTTTGATCACCTTCCTAAAAAACCTGTACCCTGAATCCATCACCCCCAATCATCCTCACCACCAAGCCCCAAGCTCACCTCTAGGCAACCGCCCTATCCGGGTGGGCGCTCCTTCGGCGCTTGGCTCGAGCTCGGTGTCACAATCAGCTGTGTCTGTCTTGCAGGCTTACATAAAGCTCGGGGACTACCAGAAGGCACTGGTGGATTGCGACTGGGCTCTAAAGGTAAGAGAGTGTGTCCTTCACCCTCGCAATGGCATTGGGCTTGCCGGGCCTCATGAGTCAGACAGATGTGAAGGGAATAAACTGCCCGGGAGCCACAAGGAAAGTAGACTTTGTGATCTATTGGCTGGCATGGGAGTCCTGGTGGGCTAGTGGTTATGAGTTGGGCTGTTAATCCCAAGACCAGCTGTTTGAAACCACCAGCAGCCCCTTGGAAGAAAGAGGAGGCTCTACTCCCATAAAGAGTTGCGGTCTTGGAAACTCACAGGGGCAGGTCTACCCTGTCCTCTAGGGTCACTATGAGTGGAAATCGCCTCGATGGCAGTGCGTTTTGTTGAGCATGAATGTGGCATGGGGTCCTGGTGATGCATAGAACAGGCCTTGCCCAGAGTAGGCACTCCACTGACACTGCTGTTACCATGGTTTCTCAGTTATTGGTTGCCAAGGCTTCTTTGGGGTGAGGATGTCCCCGTTCCTGCAACCTTGTCCTCCCTCAGCCCTGTGTGCGTTTTCTCCTCCGGCGCGGATACTTAGGAAGTGTAACATCCCTGATTTGTAGTGGGATCATCAGAAGAAAGGGTTCCTGCTAGCTATTGAGCCTGGAGGCAGTCAGGCCTCAGGCAGAAAGCCTCATACAGTGTGTGGTATTTTTTCCCAAACCTGCCAAGATCATCACATGGGGCTAGACCTGCTGGAAACAGGAGACTTTTAAACAGAGACGTGGCAAGATCTCACCCAGAGACATTATTTCAGGTGACTCCTAGCTACCCTGCAGGGCAGAGTGGAACTTCTCTATAGCACCACCGAGATGGTGATCTTTGCAGAAGCAGGCTTCTCTCTCAGAGAGGCTGGTGGTCTCGAACTGCTGAGCTTACAGTTAGCAGCCCAACACATAACCCCTGCACCACCGAGGCTCCTCCCTACACAAGGGTATCGCCTTTCTAGGAGCTGCTCAGACCTCATCGCATTGCTCCCAGCTTCAGGGCAACCCAACTGGCCTGCTCCTTCCCCTTCTTTGATGATCATTCCCTTGTTTTCACCCTCGTTCTGTACGAGACGACAGAGACTAGAAGGCTTTCCTTTGTTCTGACAATCGCAGCAAAACCCACCTTCCCTACGAGCTGGTGTGAGCTGTGCTCTGCGAGCCTTTCTGCATCCTGTTGTGCTCAGCACCACCTTCGTCCCCACTTCTCAACCAGGCCGCGGAGCCTCAGACAGCACCCTGCCTGTGTCTCAGTGCAAGCCCAGGCCCCTAACAGTCTAGTCTGTGTGGCTCCCTGCGGAGACCGTCAGCCCCAGTCTCCACTGGGGGCCTTCCAGGGTGGCTTTTCCGACCTGAGAAGGAGCAGGGAGGGTGCCACGCCACCTCACTGGTTGCTTCACAACGTGACCCATGATGAAACCACGGCGAAGCAGACCCGACGGAGCAGACACTGAAAAGCACGATACTCAGCAGCCTATCTCACCAAATACCCAGCGAGGCTCATGGTTGAGGAGGTTTCAGTAAATACTTGGAGGAGCGGGGGAAGGTCTTCTAGACACTGACAATGGTTCTCCTGCATGCTGTTGTTGTTAAGCTGCCACATCGAGTCGGCTGGGACCCATGGCGACCCTTCACGTAACAGAAGGAAACACCGCAGGTGACCTGTGCCTCCCCACAATTGTTCCTCTGCCAGAGCCCTCTGAGCAGCCACTGGGTCACTCCATCTCGTCCTCCTGCATAGAAGCCGCGAAGGAAAAGCAGCTTCACTCTCTTTAAAATACATCCGTTGTGAATGCCACTGGCCCTCTATTATTAATTGCACTGCCATGTTTTATTTTTTGAAAATAATACACCTTCTATGTTTGTTTGCCAACCTAACACCCCTCCTCCATTCCCGCCCCCCCCCCCCCCCACACACACACACATCATGGGGTATTTTTGTAAGCATACTATGATAGTTTTTGTGCTTGTTTTTAACTCTGGCAACATGGTTGGGTTTTTTTTTTTTAAAGGAACCTGTGTTAGGCAGGGTTCTCTAGAGAAACAAAACCAGTACATATGACTATATAGAGAGGTTTATACAGCAATAAGGAATATAACAGCTAAGTTAGACCACACAGCAGTACAGAGGGCTCAGTTCAATTCACTTTCATGGAACAGTTAATATACTGGAAGTCCTTCACCTCACGCAGGCTGCAGGGTCCAAGGTCAAGGAAGCAGACAGTGGAGTCCTCCCTTGGGCAATGCAGGCAGAGTTTGCCCACAGATAGCAAACAACAGGGTGGGTCAGCAATAGTCAGTAGCTTGGTGGGAGCTTAGCGAAGCAGGCCCAGATGGGCTATCGAACTCAAGCAATGCAAGGTGACAGGATCCATCAGCCTCAAGCTCAAGCAACGTATGATGCACCAGCAGCATGGAGAAGCAGGTCTTGAAAGAGCCCAAACCCTAGCGACAGGATCCACAGGTTCGCTTAGCCCACAGGTAGTGTAGCACACAGGTTGAAGCAGAGAACTAGCTAAAGCAGCAGCATGCTGGTCCATCACCAGAGAGCAAGGTGGGGGGAGGAGATGGCCTTGCAGAGCCACTTATCTCTTTGCCCTCCAATCAAACTGTGACCTTATTAATCTCACATGTTCCTATTGACCAGGTTGGCACAATAAACCTAACTGTCACAGCACCCTTATGGAAATACCTCTCAGGGGAGAGGACATGGTTGGTCAACACATTTACAGGGCGTGTTGTTGGCATAAAAAGTTGTACCTCTGTCCTGCCTATTGCTGTTCGACACTTGTGAATTGGTGGAGACAGGCCCGTGTGATGGCCTTTCAAACCTGATACTCCTGGTCTGGGAAAGACAAAGCTGTGCAGCCAGATTCAATTAATATCAAAATATCTCTTTCTGGCCCAACCCATTCTGGCACAATGAACGATACCTTCCTCCATAGGCAGCCTTCCTTTGAAGGGGCCCTGGTTAGTCCCATAGGGACCCCGGGGCTCCTGATGAGAGCTGACCTACCATCAAAGGGGAAAGGGCCCATTAGGGAGGAAATCTTTTAGTGGCACCTGGTCCCTGTGTCTGAGAATGGCCACACAGCCCCAGCCGCAGCCCCACGCAGTGACACTGTAGGCAGTGGACCAGGCTCCGTGGGGGACACTGATTTCTCCACCAGCAGTGCTCATGAACTTGAGCAGCCTCCTTTCCCTCTGATCATTCCTTTCCAGCTGCCTCCATCTCCTCCTTCAGGAAAACTCTGGGGTTCACTTGGCTCCCAGACTCCCTTCTCTCTGCAGTAGTTTCCTCCTCTCACCAGTTCAACTCTTCATCTCTGCACAATGGCTCTGAGACCTACTTCCCCAGCCTCCACTTCCCCAGCCCAGGCCAGATTTCTGCTGCCTCCTGCCATCTCCATTTTGGTTGTCTTTCGGCATCTGAAGCTCAGTATGTCTAGAATCAAATGCTTCATTTTCCCACCCAAAGCCCACTCCCTGTCCTGAGGTCGCCTTCCTCTGTTGTGGCACCGCCTGTCTCTCAGGCGTCTCTGATGCCACCCTCCGCTGCACCCCAGCATGTGGAGTGAGCTGGTGTTGCTTAGGCCTGCCTTTGCCAGAGCGCTGGGGTCTGGATTTGCCATCATCACCACCAACTTCTGATGTTAGCTCCTTGGTCTAAGTGACTGTCTGGGTCCCCTTCTCTAACTCCCTGACTGTCTTTCCTCTGGTGAGTCCAACATGCCGGCTCCCGACCAGTGTTCCTACATGCCCCCACTGACCACCCACCCTACCCTATAGCCTCCACGTGGAGTCCCTAACCTGGCCTTCACACCAGAACCCATCAGAGCACAGCTGGACTCTCCTCTGAAGCCCCTCATAGTCTCATCTCCAGACTTGGCTGGCTCACCCCACTCTCCCTCCCTCCTCCTCACTCCACCTCTCCCAAGACCCAGCTCTTCTCCCTACTGCCCAACTGCTCTTGCGTGTCTCAGAAGGAGACTGCCTGTGGTGGATAAGCCCTTAGGTTCTGGAGTCAAAAAACAGATGATAAATCCCAGCTTTTTTACTCACTAGCCATGTGACTGTAAGGAGCCCTGGTGGCGTAGTGGTTGCAAGTTGGGCTGAGATCCACAAGGTCAGCAGTTTAAAACCACCAGCCACTCCTCGGGAGAAAGACGAGGCTTTCTATTCCCATCAACAGTGACCTTCTCCTAGCGACTCGATGGCCGTGAGTTTGAGTTTGGGTATGTGATCTAGAGCCTCTGAAACCTGTAGTTTGGGGGGGATTTTAATCTACAAACAGAGCTAATCATTGGATGTACTTCATGGAGTTGTTCTGCGGCTGGATCGTCCCCATGGGATCATTCACATGACCCAGGGCTTTTTGGAAGGACCCCTGAGGAGGAAGTCCAGCCAGAGTGCTGTGTAGATGCCAGGATGGTGAGACTTCATCCCACAGACTTTGGACGTGGTGCAGGAGAGGCCCATCCCTGGAGAGGGACATCATGCTTGGTCAAGTAGAAGGTCAATGAAGAAGAGGAAGACTCTCTGGACCAGATGCATGGACACAGCGGCTGCGACAATGGGCTCAAGCATCACAGTTGCGAGGATGTCCTTCTGATGCCCAGCAGGCCGCTGATGCCCAGTCAACGGCTCCCAACAACCACAGTGAGACTCCTCGACAAGCAGGAGCGTTTATGACTAGTATTAGGATTCTCGTCACAGCAGTAACTTAGTGCTGAATCAGAAAAGAACAGACGTGAAAAGTGCATCTCTCAAGGGCTCGCCGCATCGGAAGCTCATCACTGCCTCGTCCGGGTTGTTCCCTTTCCATGAATTTTCCCTTTCTGCCTGGAATGGATTGCTGAGACCTTGGCGCCGGGCTCGGTGCTGTTGTACGTACATTTCCCCTCTCAAAACAGCGGGTGCCTCCGTGCTGGCCTTACCCTCCCTCTGCAGACGAGTCCAAGGGGCAGCAGAGAAGGTAAGTCGCCGGGCCAGTGCCTGCAGCTGGTGAGTGGCAGAGCCAAGATTCACTCGGGCCCTGCTAGTCTCCTGGACTTGCAGTCTGATTCTTCTTCCTGTGTACCTTTAACTTCATGGTGACCCTATAGGACAGGGTAGAACTGCCCCCTGTGCATGTCCAAGACTCTAACTCTGTATGGGGACAGAAAGCCCATCATTCTCCCAAGGAGTGGTGTCGAACTTGGGAGACCTTGTGGTTATTAGCTTGCCCGGCGCTTAACCACTCACCTCAACGGCGGCGAATCTGGAGTTTTTAACTTTCTCAGAATCTGCCAAATGTCAGATTGCCTGCCAAAGAGGTTACTGTATAAAACATCATAGATTCCCACTTTCCCATGAAGAGTTCTCGCTCGGCATTTCATGCCCCCACTGACTCTTGGTATTGGCGATTTTGAAACATGTAGCCACTGTGACTTTAATGGTTTTCCTGATAATTATGTTGAACTTTAAAAAAAAAAAGTTTTATTGACAGTTCACACATACGTTTCAATAATTCAATCATATTCAAAAAAGTTGGGTAATCATCACCACCATCAATATTAGGACACGCCTTCTTCCTTCTACCCATTGCTGTAGCTCCCCGTTTCTCCCCACCTGGCAAGCCTTCCCTATGGTGCCCCTGGGAAACTATGAATCCAGTTGCAGTCTCCATAGATTTACCTAAACTGGGATTTCATATCCAGAAAAACATACAGGATAAAAAAAAAATAACCCAACAACAACTGAGGGCCATCTGGTGTGGTGCAATGCCTTGCACATCAAAGGGATTCAATAAAATTAATTGTCTGAGTGCTTCTTACTGTACTTAATGCCCCAGTGCTGCCAGGTTATGCTCTGGGCCACTGTAATTATGAGCAGCAGGCAGGTGCAAGGCCACCTGGGCAAAATTTTCAGCCATAAATATCAATACTGCCCTTTGACCATCCCTCCTGATCTTAAGAGATAAGAATGTAAGTTCCCAGGGTGCACATCGTGATTAATGTGGGGAGAGGAACCTCCTGGCCCCAATAGGATGTCAGGGTAACCTCAGCCATGCATCCCCAGTGAACCTCCCTCACTTTTTGGAAAGCAGTGGTTCTCAAACCGGGCTTCCCACTTGTATCACCTGGAGAGCTGAAACCATGACTGATGCCTGGTCCCCACCCCAGAGTGCCTGTGACTGGCATGGGCTGCAGCCTGGCCGTCCAGCGTTTTGCAGGCATCCCAGGGGGTTCTAGTGCTCAGCCAAGGAGAAAAGCTCTTCTAAACCCAGGCTTTCTGTTCTGTCTCTGACTGGGTCCCATTGAGTGGAAATGAACACTGGCAATTGTCATTACTGCATTCGCCAGCGAGCTTATGTGCACACCCAGGCTCCTCGCAGGCATCAGTTACTTTGCTCTGAAGTGCACAGAAAAAGTTTTCATCGTCAGCCCTGTCCCGAGAACCAAAGCTCAGACATAGCTCTGTGAGCTAGACAGTTAGGGGGCTGGCTAAGGGCTTCAGATCTTTGGAAACATCTGATCACCCACTCCCTTTCACGCAGTGTGATGAGAACTGCACAAAAGCATATTTCCATATGGGGAAAGCCCACCTGGCGCTGAAGAACTACGGTCAGGTAAGTTCTCAGAGGTTTCTTCAGTGGGGTGTGATCTCAGAGCAGTGCTTCCGAGGGTCTCCGGCAGGAAACCCTGGAGTAGATCGTAATCAACCCATTAGTACTTCCGAGGTAAGTCTTCATATCTCAGAGTTGGGAAGGATGCAGGGTATCAGCTGGTGCATCCTCACCTGCTGCAGGAATCCTTTCGCAGTGGGCTTTACCAGTGTTTGTTCAGCCCCAGGAGGAGAGGAGTCTCTGGAGAGACAAGGATAAGCAAATCGATGAAATCAAAACTCACTTGTAGTCTCATCACCCAAAGGCAACTACACACACACATCTTATATTTTTACTAGCAGCTTTGTGGAGCTATGTTCACACACCCGACCAATTACCATGTTTGTGTCTATATTGGCCTCTTGTATTAAACTCTGGAGAAGTGGTGTTTCCATTATCTTGCCTTCTTTGAGTTATGCGAGTACTTTATTCTGGATCCAAGGACAAGGGTTTGCTGTTTGTTTGCATTTCCCCAGATCCGTGGACTGCGAACCTTTTCTCCCAGTCTATGCACTGGCTTTTCACTTTCTTGGCCGTGCAAAGGTTTTCAATTGGGTTGAAGTCCGATTGGTCTGTCGTTTCGTTGCTAGAGTTTGTTTTTTTGTGTCCCATAAGAAACTGTTGTCCAAGCCAAAGTCACAACCATTCACACCTTTCCTCCCCTGAGCTTTATCACGTTAGCACTCGCATTTATGTCCTTGATGTTACTTTGTGTTAAGGTTTTTCTAGGTTGTGAGCTAGGGTCCAATTTCATCCTTCTGCTGTGGCTACCTAGTTCTCCCAGACCCATGTCTTAAGAAGGCTCTTCCTTCTTCATGGAATGGTAGGGGCACCCTTGCCAAAAATCAGCTTTCCATACCTGTATGGGTGCATTACTTTATTCTCTATTTCATTCCATTGGTCTGTGTGTCTGTGCTCATGGCTGTACCATCCTGTCCTAAGACAGCTGTGTGGTGACATTGGAAATCAGAAGTCTGGGGGCTTCAACTTAGTTTTAGTTCCTCGAGATTGTGGTAGCTCTTCTGGGTCCCTTGAATCTCCATGTGACTTGTAGGACTGACTTGCCCATTTCTTGCCAGTTCAGTTGGTAGAGCAGCCAGCTGGAAGTTTGAGAGGGATTGTTTTGACTTTGTAGATCAGGCTGAGAAGTCGTGCCATCTAAATAGTACTGTCTTCTGATCCATGAACATGGGATGTCTTTCCATTTATAAGACGACGATGTTTTTTAAATAGTCATTGCCTCATATTGAACCTTCCTTAAGAAGCATTTCTGTGTTGGATTATAATTGTAAAAGTAGTGTTGGCTTATTGTAATAAAGATAAATATTAGTGAGGTAAATAAGGAATGTTCATTTCCCCCTCTCTGCCAGATTCTATTGACACACTCAATCATTAGTCAATTCACGCATTCACCTAGCAAATACTTATTGTGCCCTTCCTTTTTGCCATGTCCTATCGGGGCAGTAGGAGTTCATGGAACTCAGATTCGTCGGTGACAAACAGGAGACAGAACCAGCTAAGTCGTGCAAGACAATGTACTGAGTGAGCGTGATGAGTATTCTTGATAAAAAGACATCCGGGAGCCACTAAGGCGAGACAGTTTTAAATGGGGTGGTTAGCAAGGTGCCTCTGCGGAAATGGAGGGTGTGAATGAGGGGTCCATGTGGATATTCAAGGGGGCTCAGAAAGTACAGGAAAATTCATTTTGTCTTTCAGTTCACTTTCCCACAAACTTTTTGGAGCCCCCTTCTATAGGCTGGAACACTCAGCCTCTAGGAGGGGAGGGCGAGGAAGTGATGGGAGTGTGGCGGGGACGATCTTGAAGCACCTCGGAGGCTCTCGAAGGACCTTGGCGTTGGCTTGGAGCAAACTGGCAGCCGTTGTAGGATTTTGAGCACAGGCACGACAAGATGGGACTTATGTTTTAAAGGCTCACCCTGACTGCTGCATTGGAAGGGTAGTTGGGCAGGGCAAGGGCAGGTCGGAGAGCAGTTAGCAAGCTACAGCCGTAAAGTATCCAAGGGAGAAGTGCTGCTGATGGGAGTGGTGGGGTTCTGGGTGCATGCTCATGACCGAGACAGCAGGACTTGCTGGTTGGTTGGATCTGGGGCTGAAGAGAAGGTGGCTAGCGGTCCCGGTGTTTGATGTAGAGCCTCCCCCCGTGACGCGGTGGTCTGTTTTCTGTGATGCTTTCCCTGCGCCTCATTTCTGAGTCCAGATCTCAATGGTAGCCTTCAGCTATCTCAGACTCAACTTTTTCTTTTCTGACTCGGTGGACTCTTCCTGATGTCCCCGAGGGTAATGCACCCCTAAACCCAGAGATCCCCATGAACTAGAATCGTTCTTTCACCAGAAACTTTGGCAAAACTTTCCATGAGAGTCCCTCAATCCTGAGTTTCCTAGCTGACTCCAGCAAAGGGGCCCCATCTGGCTGCCTCTGCAGGCCTGTACCCCTAATTAGGCCATTCTCTTTCCCTGTTCCCCAAATTCTGCCGGCAATGTGTCTAGCTGCATTTCCCCCTGGCTCTCTGTGAGCATCGCCGACAGGTAGCCTCCTGGTCTCTCTCAGTACAAAATCACATCTAAACGTTGTCATTTATGAGTCACTTATGAGACTTCCTATCCCAGTCAGACACGATCCACAAGAATTTAGGATGGGACATTTTTCATCCCAGGCTGTTTCTGACAACACCATTTTTAACCCCCCTATGAAGGCTGAAATACCTTTTGTCCCCACAGTCCCAGAGAAGCCTACACAAAATGCAAAGTGCACGCCGGACCCCGCAGCCCCCACCCCCCACCCCCACATGCCCCTCCCGAGGAGGAAATCATGGAGGCCCCGGGCCCTGTGGTGCCCACTAGCTGCCCTGTAATCCCGCTACCTGCCGACACGCCTCCAGGTCTGGTTTCTTTTTTGCAGTCCAGAGAATGTTATCAGAAGATCTTAGAAATAGACCCCAAGCTGCAGCCACAGGTGAAAGGTGAGCGTCCCTGCTGATATCCTTCCTTCCTCGCCCCCTGGTGACCCTGCACCTTCTCTGCTCTTGGCTACAGAGCAGCAGCCTTCTTGCCCGAGCTCCGTGATCACCCTCCTGTGTCACCAGCCACACTGCCCTGCTTCCCATTCGCCTCTTCCTCACCATCCTCCCCTGGGCCCATCCTGGCAGGGAATTAGCTTTGTCCTCCTTCCTCCTTCCTCCAGGTCGTTAAAGACTCTGGCCGTTATTTGTGCTTCTCGCCAGAGGAGCCCTGGTGACGCAGGGGGTTGCTAACCGCCGGCCAGCCGTTTGAACCCTACCAGCTGCTCCCCACTCCCATAAAGGGTCACAGTCTCAGAACAGCCCCTCCCCGGGGCAGTCAGAGCCCACCCTATAGGGTCGATGTGAGTTGTCATTGGCCTGATGGCAGGGAAGCTGGGGCTTTGTGGGTGCTTCTCAACCCTACCATGCTCAAAAGGGGGCAAGCCTTAAAAAGTGGCTTCTTGGCTGGTACTGTTGATGGTTCGCATTTGCTTGTTCTGTGTCCTTCTGTTCCCTGCTAGATTGCCTGCACCACGTGGGTCTTCAGGAGAAAGCTGAACTTCAAGAGAAGGAGGCCCATGAATCGCTGGCTTCGGGAAACAACACAGCCGTGACCACCAGGAATCTCCTGGAGACCCTTTCCAAGCCTGACCAGATTCCTTTGTTCTATGCCGGGGGGATTGAGATCCTGACGGAAATGATGGCCGAGGGTAAGCCGGAGATGCAAGCCATCTCCTGAGTCTACTACAGTGTGGGGCTGACAGGTACACGAGAGAGAGAGACACCCCCCCCCCATTCTGGCTTCATCTTTCCCTGGAGCATGTGCACCCACCACAGACCCACCATTAGTTATTGGTGTCACATCCGACACGCCACACACCACATACACAGACATGGCCCACATACATACTTAGTCATACCACGTGCACTTACGTCACATGTGCACATACCACACAACTTAGCGCTCTCTCTCTCTCTCTCTCACACACACACACACACACACACACACACACACACACACGCATGCACGTGCGCACCATGAATTTAATGACTGTTTAGGAAGGGAAAGTTGTTCAGAGCCGACATCTGCTCTCCTCCCACTAAGGAGAGCTGGGCTGTTCTCTCGTCCTGGTTCCTGTAAGCACTGATACCGGGCCTTCAACCATTTAGGTGACTCGGGGTTGGGTTGCTATCTGTGAAAACAGATGGTGGCCTGGCTCCCCTTGGAGCCCACAGTGGGGATGCTCAGGTCCCCCCTCCTGTGGTTTCTTCCCCTCTCGCGCCTGGACATAGCTTTGAGTTATTTAATGTCTGAGAGCAGGTGGATTGGGCAGCTTTTCCTGGGGTTTAAGCAGCTCTGCATCTCCAAAGATTCCCACCTTATGAGTGGGGCAGAGAAGCCACAGGGCCACTGTAGCTTAGCTCGCCTCTCAGTGAGGGTGTCCCTTGTCCTGTGGCTCTGAGTGGCTCATCCACTCATCTGTTGTCCTTTCTCTCTGAAACACAAAGGTGATGCTTCTCCTCTCAGGTGTTAATTGGGTGACCTTGATCTGCCGTATCAAGCCTGTGCTGCAATTAAACACCAGCCAGAATGGGTTTTTCTCGGTGATTTCGTTCCAGGCACAGAGCGAACTTTATTCAGAACACACAGTGGATTCAGTATCATTGGTGACAATGAGGTCATAAGAAGGTAGGAGGCATGGATCAAGGGCCGCCCCCGTCTGCCCCCACTCCCACCCCTCGTAGCACCCAGGCCAGGGAAGACACCCCCACTAAGCACAGAGGTGGCAGACTGGAGCTGTGGTCAGGAAGCCTTAGCCCTGGGCGGTGTTGAACTCGACCACAGTGGACATTGGGTCGAGAGGCAGGAGCACGTCCCAGGGGGCCGCCCCGAGCACACCCCCGGCAGGGACAAGACCAGCCTCACCAATTTCCCACCAGTTTGTGCAAGATTGCTATTTGTGCTTTTGTTTTCCTATCTCCATTTGGAATTTGCTGAGCAAGTCAGGAAAGGATTTCTGCTGGCCCCTGGTGATCCCATTTGTAATTTCATCAGAAGCAAGGCCCACGCGGCGGTTGTGTTTTCTGTTTCGGGGTATCTCAGCGGTGCACTCCCTGAGGCTTAGAGCGGGGCGTGGGCTGGAGTCAGCCCACTTTTATTTGAGCAAAGGTGCGGGTGGGGGACTTTCCAGGGCCCTCTCACAACCATTGCCCATGGCCAGGCCCACTGCCCTCCCTCCTTCCTTGCGGCCCCCATCTCTCCACCTGGAGCTCTTGGGTCACAGCTTTGCTCTCCTAGGACCCTGGAGGAAACCTGTGATTTGGGAAGTCTGGGCACGGATGGAAGAAAGCAAGCGGGATGAGAAGCAAGGTCAAGGTTAATGTCCAGCTTGAATACTGCTCTCCCTTCTCTGCTCTAGATGCTTCTCCTCTGCAGGGAAGGACGCAGTCGAAGAGACCGTGTGCCTGTCTGTTCTCAGGCTCTGGCAGGCTGTGTGCAGGGAGAATGGTAAGCCCAGCAAATCACCGTTCATCACCAATAAAGCACCATGAACACCGCAGCCTGACTGTGCCCCTGAAGGCCAGGCCTGGGGAAGCAGATGTCTAGGCCTGCCCCCTCCCCCTTGCAGTGTCTGGATCTCAAGAGGCCAGACCTGCATCGCCTGGAAGGCTGCCCCATGGGTGATGGGCTAGGCCAGCGCCGCAGTGAGTGGGACCCCACCTGGCCTCCCGCCCTGCTCTTTGCAGATTCATGACTTCTGCCTTAGCAGTGGGGAGGGGTGGCCAGGACTTCTCCTTCCCTGTCTGTCTAAAACCTTGTCCCTCTTTGCTGACCACATCACCCATTTTAGTACAGTGAGATTTACGAACACCCCTGCTGGCATCCTCAGACACTGATTGGGGTGTGATGCCCCGGCAGTAAAAAGCTACTGGGATTTTATTAACCTTGTTAACGCTGACTCTTCCTTAACACTAGAGCATCTTCGGGGCCTCCTTAAGTTCTGCGCGATCTTTCTGACTGCTTTAACGACTTCGGTGTGCATAAATATTTCCAAGTATTTTCCTCATTTCCTAAGAAAATGTGTGCACAAAGCACTGAAGGTGGAAATGAGGGCCCCTACCTTTCAGTCCCACTGTGCTGCTCTGAGAGCCGGGGAGAGCATTCATATGCAGTTTTTTGGTTTGTTTGAGATGAACTTAATTATCACCAAAGACTCCAAAAGCATTTCCCTTTTAATTTTTCTCCTTTTTTTTTTTTGGTGGGGGGTAGCCACTTGCACTACTATTTAGATTTGAGGGATAAGGAATCTGGAGGAGTTATTTTGTTTGGTTTGAAGGAAGCATACTGTGTGCATTTACACCACAACACGTCTCAAGAAATGAAACCAACGGCGTTCTCTTGGTAAACCCTTCACATAGGTGACTGTCTTCCCTGACACCCCTCCCCACTAGCCTCCCTCCCTCCCTCCTCAATATCCTCTCCCTCCCCTCTCTTTCCATTCCCACCCAACCCCTGTGCCAGCCTCCTCGTAGCCATCAAAGCCTTGCCTTTTGGTGTATAAACCCATATACTCTTTATATACTATATACTTTCATGTATAAACCTGTATCCTTTTCTTTGTTTTTTCTTATAATGATGGTGTTAATAGATTTTTCTTTTTGTAAGATTGACTAAGTTTGCTAAGCTTAATGTCCTCTAGCATCATCCATGTCTTTGGGTGTTGGAGAGAGTTGTTGATGGATGCGTCATACTTCCTGGTATGACTGTACCAGAGCTTGTTACCCATTCCCGTGTGAATGGGTCTGGGGCTGTTCCAATGTTTTTGCTAGTACAGAAAGTGCTGCAGTCGGCTAAGTGTGTGTGTGTCTGCTGCTGTTCTCTGTTTCTCTAGTGCGTGCACCAGTAGAGGGACTGCGCAGTTGTAAGGTGCTTGTATTTGCATCTGTTTAAGGAAGTGCCATCCTGATTTCCAGAGTGGCTGCACAGGGCTGCAGTCCCACCAGCAATGTGACACTCTTCCGATTTCTCCGGATCCTCCCCATTATTTATTATTTCCTGTTTTGTTGAATTTTGCTAAAAGTGTTGGTGTGAGTTGGTATCTCATTATTGTTTTACTTGGTATTTTTCTTATTGCTCATGAATGTGAACATTTCTTCATATGGCTCTTGGCTCCCTGGATATCATCTTTGGTAAATTGTCTATTCATATCTTGTGCCCCTTTTTTGATTGGGTTAGAAAATTTGATACTTTTCTCATTAAGATGTTGTAGTTTTCTATAGATTTTGGAGATTAGCTCTTTATCTGATGTTTTATGGCTGAGTAGTTTTTCCCAATCTGTGAGTTTTCTGTTGACTCTTTTGATGAGGTCTATTAATGTGCATGTATGCCCTGTTTTTAGTGTGTTTTGGGTCTTTATTTTGTCGTCTGTAGTGTGGATGTTCTCCAATAAATTTGTATTAGGATCCTTCAGTGCATTCCGTGGTCATTATAATTGTGTGGTTTATATTTAGGTCTTTGATCCATCTCACGTTCGTTTTTGTATGTGGTATGAAGGATAGGTCCTATTTCATTCTTTTTGTGGGTGAATATCCCGTTTTTCCAGCGCCATGTGTTGGAAAGGCTGTCTCCTCCCCATTTGATGTGTGTTAGTCCTTTACCAAAGACTAGGTGTCTGCAGGCACTTGCTTGCATTTCTGGGTTCTCAGTTCTCACCCAGTGGTCTTCATGTCCATCACTGTGCCGGGGCCAGACTGTTTTGATTGCCATGGGGACACACTGGGTGTTAAGTCTGGCAGTGAAAAGCCTCTTTGTTTCCATTTTCTAATGGCGACTGGTTTGCCTTGGATTTTTTTTTCCCTTCCATACAAAGTTGGCGATTAGTTGTTTCCACTTCTGTGAAGAATTTTGGCGGGATTTCTGTTGGAATTGCATTGAATTTGTGAAGTATGTTTGGTACTATTGACACTTTCACAATTTTCAGTCTGCCTCTCCAGGAACATGGCAGCTGGTCCATTTGTGCTCTTTGTTTCCTGGAAGGAGCGCTTTGTAGTTTTCCTTGTATATGTCTTTTGTTTCTTTGATAAGACTTACTCCTAAACGTTTTATCTTTTGTGTAGTTATTGTAAATGGTATTATTCATTTAGTACCCTTCTGCAGTATCATCACCCTCAATTTGCAAGAATCCACCTGATCTCTCTGTGTCGATCTCATAGCCTGCTACGGTGCCAACATTTCCAATTAGTTCGCGCAATATTTAAATTTAATCTTTGGGGTCTTCTATGTATAGGAGGACTATGTCATCAGCAAATAAGGAGATTTTTATTTCTTCTGTGCCTTTGTGGACACCGTTAATATCTTTTTGGTGTCTTATGGCCCCAGCTGAAACTTCCAAGATTGTGGTCAAAGTGGTGATAACAGGCAACCTTGTCCCGTTCCAAGAAGCAGGGTTTTGTTTCTGTTTCTGTGTTGTTGTGATGTCTGTCTGTGTTAAAAACACGGAACACTTGTGAGGCTACAAACGA
Organism: Echinops telfairi; assembly: GCF_000313985.2. Taxonomy (NCBI): domain Eukaryota; kingdom Metazoa; phylum Chordata; class Mammalia; order Afrosoricida; family Tenrecidae; genus Echinops; species Echinops telfairi. The sequence continues at coordinate 9,071,129 of NW_022111363.1, read as the reverse complement.
TTTTTCTTGATTTAGAAGCAGAACTTGTAATGGTTTCAAGGTCAAATCTGCAGCATCAGCAGTGGAAAAGTCATCTCAAGTTCTGGACAATGAGGAAGTCCGGGTTCTTCTTTCTGGAAGGGGATCAGCACTCAATGAGCACTGTCTCCCAATGCTGTGTTGGGCTGTGCTGTGCTGGGCTGTGCTGTGCTGTGCTGAGCCCTGGCCTGGCCCAGGATTTTTGAAATCCCTCTCTAGGAGGGTCAAAGTGGCGGGGCAGGATGGCCCTGTGTTTCTCCAGGGGGGATCTGGCATGGCAAGCAGGGGGGATCTGGCATGGCAAGCACACCGACTTCGGTTTCCAGGAACCTACGGGTCACACCTTTTTTTTTAACATTTGGAAAAATGACCATCGCACTGTCAGACACCACCCAGGAGGTAAATGTTTGCTTGTCGAGCAATGAAATCTTGGTGCATCCGTGTCATTAAACCTCACGCAGCGTTTATAAAGGACCCGAAGGGAAATCCACGACCGTGGTCAAGTCTGGAATCCTATAGGGTAGACGAGAACCTGCCCCCTAGGGTTTCTGGGGCTGTAAGTCTTTTTTTTTTTTTTTTCCAGCTCAAAGGACTCATTTCCCAGCACCATGTTGACAATGTTCCGTTGCTTTTTGGATGTTTTTCAGTGGCTTTTTTTTTTTTAAGCAGACTGCCTCATCTTTCTCCCACTAACTCTTTTAGTTTGCAGCCCAATGCTTATCCACTGTGCCACAAGAATAGAGGACGAAGCAAAAACTCACTGACATGGAGTGGTGCTGGCTCAGAGGGACCCCGGAGGACAGGGTAGAACTGCCCCTGTGGGTTTCTGGAACTCTTTACGGAAGTAAAAAGCCTTGTCTTTCTCCAGCAGTGACTGGTGGTTTTGAAGTGCTGACCTCCCAGTTAGCACCCAGCTGGTAACCCACTCGGCCCCCAGGTTGCCTTTATAAAGGACAGGGATGTTTACAAGTAAGGGCATGGGAATATGTCTGGTGTATTCTTGAGTGAGCAGGGAAGCCAATTACAGGCTAGTTTGTGTAACATGCTTAACATTCTCTGCAGTGTGGACTACTTAACAGCTCCCCCGGGGAGTGGGCTTACCTGGAGAGAATGCAGAGAGAGGGGCTTTGATCTTCAGTTTTATACCACTTCTGGGTTGTCTGAATTGCTTACAGTGAGCTGCTTCTCCAGCAGAAGTGAGAGAGAGACAAACTAAGCCACCCCTGCCCATCTCGACAATCACGAGAGTGTTTTGACATTGTCAGTGGCTGTCGAGCCGGCTCCAATCACGGCAACCCTGCCCAGGACAACAGGACACACGCTGCCCAGTCCTGCAGTCGTAGGTGTCTGTGCGTCCGATCTGGCTGCCACTCTGTATGCTGAGTGTCTTCCAACCCACGAGCCTCATCTTCTCCCCTTCCAGCTCTCTACCAGACAGTGTTCTGAAGTAGGCTCTCAGGGCTTTCTTCTTTGTCTGGCTTAGTCTGGAAGTGCCCCCCTGAAGCCTCTCTGTCACAGGCCCCGCTCCCCTGGTGTTTGGAACTCGGATGGGCATAGCCCCCAGCAGCATGCAGCTACTGTCATGGTCCGTGCTGATGGCTGGCAGGTACTTGGTGGGACAGGAGTAATCAGACACAAAAGGCGCCCTGGTGGCACAGTGTTTAAAAAGCCCGACTGTTAGTGGACTGGGTTGGCAGTTCAAACCCCCCAGGCGTTCTGCAGGAGAAAGATGGAGCCGTCTGCCCCCCTCCAGATGCACAGCCTTGGAAACTCCGAGGGGCAGCTCCACTCAATCCCATGGGGTCCCTGTGAGTCACAGTCAACCTGAGAGCAATGGGTTGGGTTGGGTTTGGCCATCATAGACACACGTATATGCTGGAGATCACAATGCCATCTCCAACGACCTGGCTTCTGGTCAGGTGTCAGATGTCATGACAATCCCATGACAATCCCATTACCCTGGCTCTTGCAGGGCCTAGAAGGGCCCTCGGAGCCCTGATGTTTTAGCGACTGTGCATTGGGCTGCCAGCTGCTAGGTCAGCAGTTCGAAACCACCAGCTGCTCCGTGGGAAAAAGACGTGGCTTTCGGCTCCCATAAAGAGTTACAGCCCTGGACACTCACAGGGACCGTTCGACCCTGTCCTATGGGGTCACTGTTAGTTGCCATCGGCTTGATGGCACTGAGTTTGTTTTTCATTAGAAGGGGACGCCCAGGTGATGGGTCCCGGCCCTGGGTGTGCAGTTCACTCTGTCTCAAACCTCAGCCCCCGCCTCTCTCTTGCTCTCCAACACTCCCATGTGACCTGCTGAAAGGGGAGACCCCAGCCCCGCGACCCCTGAAGAAGAGCTTCCAAATGAGGAAGGAGGGCATGGTGTATTGATTAAGGTGTCCATGTGATAGTCTGGTTGCCTAGAAAGAATTCTGTGTGGGGTCCCCATTCCACACCTTCGTGGGAGCAGACAGCCTCATCTTTCTCCTGAAGAGGAGTTGGGGGGTTTGCAGTCCAATGCTCACCCACCAGCGCCAGCAGGGCTCCTTGAAGGATTCTGCTAGGAAGAGCGTCATCCTTATGTCACGAATGAGGACACTGCACAACAGGGGGATCCAGTGACTTGGGGAAGGATAGTCACCTGGCAGCCCAAGCTCATACCACCTTGTCACCCTGTGTCTCCAGTGAGCGGGAGAAGCAATGGCCAGGCCCCCCCACTGGGATGGGGGGGCGGGGGGACAGACACGTGTGATGGCCGCCAGGACTAGACCCGAAGCTGACAGCCCCTGTGCTTTGCAGAAGAAAACCAGCGCCTGCTGTTGACGTGCCCCGGCCTGGGGGGGCTGCTGCCCTGTCTCTTGGCCTCCGGAGTTGTGACCCTCCGGCAGCAGAGCCTGGCCTTGCTGCTACAGCTCGCCCAGACGGAGACCGGCCGGAGCCTGATCCTCAGCCACCTTGACCTGACCCGGTAAGACCCTGCTGGCAGCACCTGGCTTGAGGCACATCAGGCCACCACCAAGCCTGCCTCTCTTCTCCGGGCTCTGACATGTTCGATGCCACCAGGCTTTAGGGAGGGTCCATTAAAGAGAGAGCCAGGACAACCTCCGGTCAGAACCGAGGACTGTGAACCATCTCACCTCCTCTGAGCCCCTGCCTGGCCTCCCTCCCCATGACTCTGCCGGCAGCATTCACGGGCTTCCACAGTCGGCTCTGAGACCCGTGCTCCAAATGCGTCACGGGTCTCGTTCTTGGGTCTACCCTGGTCCCACCTTTGCTTTCTTCTCTCATTCCTGTGAGGGGCAACCCTGCAAACTCAGAGTGCATCTCCGTACGCCCCTTAGGGACCATCAGTAAGTAAACCAGACACTGTGGCAAGGGCCTTTTCCACGCTTCCGGCAATAGGAGTAGAAAGTGCCTCCTTCCAAAGTAGACATGATAAAAAATTACCAGACCTGCCCTGTGTTTTTCTAGCTGGAAGAAGCTGAGTTTGACCAGAGGGGCTTGCCCATTTTCAGTTCAAAAGGCTGAATATTGGTTGTTGTGCGGGACCCACTCCAGTAGAATCAGTAGCAGTGGTGACGGCTGGCATTACCTGTGTCTCACCCATAATCTAAAAGTTAACCTTCTAATTCCATTCCTTATTAGTTCATCTTGTCTCCCCTCAGCCACTGAGCTGGACGAAAACCAACCCCAGCCCCACTGCCATCCAGTCAATTCCGACTCAGAGGGACCCAGAGATCAGAGTGCAACGGCCCCGTGGGTTCACAAGGCTGCCCGTCTTTATAGGAGTGGAAAGCCTCATCTTCCTCCCTCAGTTCGGTTGGTAGACTTGAACTGCTGATCGTTCAGTAGGGTTCTTCTGAGGTGGCCAAGGTCGGTGTTCTGACCTCATTTTACAGATGGGCACAGCGAGTAAAAGGTGTGGCTGTCACCCATCGATCTCCCAGGTGCCTGTTCCTGGGACTCCAAGTTCTCTTTTCTCTGACCAGTAAGGAAAGGAGTAAGGACTAAAGGCCTGTGAGGTCTTCCTCCGGAGCAGCCAAGGCCTTTCCCGTGCAGGTGTGGGAGTGCAGCCTGCGGAGGGCAGGTGATGGTTGGCGTGGCTGTGCCGCCCCACCTCCCCGCTGAGCTGAGCTGGCTCCCCTCGTAGCTTCAGTGGCTGACAGCAGGCCCAGGCTGACACTCGGCCATCTGGACAGATAAGAGCTTCGAAAGCACGTTTCAAATCTCAACCAAGTCTGCAGTCACACTTCCTCACACCTTTTTCATTCGGTTTCTCGTCTCTGTGCGCAGCTGCAGCTACCGTCCCATGCGTCCTCCTCCCCCGGCTGCATTGGAGAGCAATGTGACCTCTTCGTGCAGTGCTGCACATGCTCTTTAGACAGTCAGGGAGCCCTTGGCCCAGCACCGTGGTGCCCCCTCTTCTCATGATGCCCATCTCCCATGACACTGGAAGGGGCTCTTGGTAATGCAGTGGGACTTCAGTTTGAAGCAGGACAGCACCACCCATGGGCCCCTTGGCCCTCTAGAGGAGCCGAAGGAAGGAGCTGAGTGAGGGCCATGGGCTCTGTGGGAGGGGCCGGAGGTAGAGTTCCACACAGTCCCGAGCTCCGATCCTGTGCATCTAGCTACCCCTTCCTTCCCCTATGGCCCAGGAGAGCCCCTTACCCCTGCTGAGCCCCAGAGGCGTGTGGCCTTGCCAGGCCGAGGGAGGGAGGGTGATGTAAGTAACACGCTGAAGCTAAATAGTGACGGCTTGTGTTCGTCAGGTTGCAAACAGGAGAAAAGGTGGCAGCTGCTGCTGTAGTTCAGTGGCTTAGAGATGTCAGGGGGAAGGTTTCTGTCCTTCGCTTGACCTTTCCCTCAAGGTCACCCAAGGCTACCGCAGGTCCTCGCATCACGTCTCCATTTAAGACAGGCTAAAACGGGCCAACAGAGAAAGAAGGGGCTTTCTACTCCGGCCGGAGTTACAGCCTCGGAAACTCACAGGGGCCGTTGTCCTGTGCTACAGTGTCACTGCGCGTCGGAGTCGATTCGGTGAGTGTGGTTGTGGGTTGCCAGCCGAGTCTGTCCTCTTGACCAGGAGAATAAAAACAAACAACCAACGCACTGCCGTGGACCCGATGCTGACTCACAGAGACAACCCCCCCCCCATGGGTTTCGGAGACTGTTCAGAGGAGTAGAAAGCCCCGTTTTCTCCAGCAGAGCTGCTGGTGGTGCCCAGCCAAGCTACTGTGTATTTCCCTTCGGTCAGAATGGTGTCACATGGCCACGCCTGGCCGGGAAAACAAGAACTTCGTGGTTCCAGCTCCTGTGATGGAGTCTGTCGGGCTAGGAGAAGGGGGGCTTGCAGGGGTGGGGGTACTGTAGCCTGAGGCCACAGAGAGCGTCTGCCACGCACAGCCACCCGTGCCAGGCGCCTGGGAAGGACTCGAGTGCAGGGTTAGTCATCGTGTCCTCTTCCTTAAACAGGTGGTCCTGCGTGCAGCTATTACACCAGACCATTGTCTGATCCGGGCCCACCCGGAGGGACAAGTGCAGAGCACAAAAACCTGTCACCAAAAAAAAAAAGGGAAAGAGAGACAAAAAGGAGCCGAAAGGACACTCTGTCCTCTTTAGATAATGAGTCCAGAAAGGATATGCACTTGTCACATGGTGAGCTGTCTAGCCGCTGCTACCTCCTAGGACAAAACGCCACAGTGATCTTTGGCGGCTCTCATCTTCAGCACAGTGCTGGCTCATTAACATTCCTAAGCATTTAGGCTGGTGAAGGAGGAATCGGAACAAACGGTAACACGAATGCTTTCTGACAGCCGGACTCTGCATTGCACTGCTCCTGGGGGAGGTAGGGGCTGGCAGGGGCTTGACTCCAGCCCCGTGCTCTCGTAAGCCTGGGCGCAACACCCCTCCAGGGAGGGTCTCAGCGTCTTTGTCCTCTTCTTCTCCCTGTGATCGGGACGGGTCACTAAAATAGCTAATAGCATTCGGGTCTCTGACTAGCTAATGGGTGGATTCGACCCTCACCTCCCCAGCCAGCCTACCACATTCCAAGACTGTTCAGGATGGTATAAAATGATCTCCTTACCCTAAGCACAGATCTGTGCGCCCCCTACCTCTAAGGGACAAATGCTGCCTCCCTAAACTGAGAACCTTGTTCTGTTTCGGACCCACTGCAGGTTTTGTCATACTCTTGCTCTTTCGGCTTCCGGAAAGGCCGGTTAAAGACTCTCATCTAATCCAGGTTAAACACCATCGTTCCTTCCACTATCCGTCAGGTGATTTGGCCTCACCTAGAAAGGTGGCTGTATACATCCAGGACCACAGATACAGGTGGCTGGCTGCATGTGTCATTTCTTTTAAGAAGAATGAGCACAAGGGTGGTCGCTATAAGGGGAAGTTAAAGATGCCCCAAACATCCAACGTTTCCTAACGCTTTTCTACCCCATCATCTCTGATCCCGACCACCATGCCTGCCCACATAGTCTCTCTCACCTCTCCAGGCCCCACGGCCCACTGCACCGTCTCACAGAGCTCACGAACCGTTGAGGAAGGGCTCCTGTGGAGCAGAGTGGAGCCTGGCAAGTCCCAGAGCTGTAGTTCAGACATTCATCTGGAAGATTCTCCTGACCCATGCTACATTGGCAAGTCAGAGGGCAGACGGGCTGTTGACTCACAGGATGGAAGAAAGCTGGCAAATGCGCTCAGGCAATAGGCCGCTGGCTCAAGTCTGGAGAACTGGCATCAGACGGAGATGAGCCAGATGCAGGATCCAGAGCAAGGAGCACGTTTTGCCAGAGTGCGGTCAGCCTGGCCACAGAGCTGCTACAAAACTGCACGCAGCAAAGGCCTCAACTGGTTTGGCTAAGCAGGGGGCACACGAGGCCTCGCATGACCGGCATGGCTCCTGAGCCTTGGGTCAGGGGTCTTCTAGGGCAGGAACTGGCATCTGACTGGTGTTTGTCCGAGTGATTTAGCACAAGAACCAGACGTCTGCACACCCTTACTCAGAAAGGGGGATCAACAGAAATGGCATTTTGCCCATGTTTGGAGTAGTGATGGAGGTGTGCTGTCAGCCTCCTGATATCAAGGTCCGGATGAGGGTACGTGGTGATTGCTGTGCGTATTTGGCCAGCCATATCTAGCCTCGGCCAATTCCATGATCCCAGCCACCTGCTTTTCTTAATGAAACAGGAAGCTGGTGGTTTGCCTAATAAAACACCCAAATTCAACTCCCATTGAGTCCCTTCTGGCTCACAGCGACCCCTACAGGACAGCGTAGAGCTGCCTTTGTGGGTTCCTGACCTTGTCAATCTCTACTGCAGGGGAAAGCCTCATCCCGCTCCCTCGGAGCAGCTGGTTACGCCGTGGTTCACAGCCCAGCACATAACCCACTGTGCCACCAGGGCTCCTGTGCAGCATGAAGCAGGAAGTTCCTGTTTTGACCCAGGCATCAGATAGTATGTTTCCCCAAGGAAAGGAAGAGGGAGGCCTTGAGCCACACCCTCCAGTCATGGTGCCTCATTAGCATAATAGACCACACTCTAATCTGGAGCTGTTACAGAGGGTGGGGATCAGAACATGGTGGATTATGGCTAAAAGGGCCACATGATTAAGGTGACCAGACGTCCCAATTTTGGCGGGACAGTCCGGATTTTTAACAATTTTTCCTGCGTCCCGCGTTTTTTAAAAGTCCCAATTTTTTGAAAGAATGCACGACAAGCTAGGGTATATGGTTTTCGGCTGCCATGTGGCTATTTCACCAGGATATGAGTTTTATCAATGGTGTCCCACTTTGCCAAGGTTAAAATCTGGTCACCTTACATATGCTGTCACTCACTGCCCCACACTAGGGCCAGGCCCATGCCCCTGAAGGCCAGACCCAATGGACACCTTCCTCATTTTCTCACGTGACTGTCCTTAGGGCATTTGGCTCTCTTGAAACTCTGCAGCAGCCTCGTTCCTGGCCTCTGCCTACCCACCTCCTCACGTTCCGTCCTCGGTTACGTTTGTGGGCTCCCCTTACACTTTCACCACCGACGAAGCAGCAGGCTCCAGACCCTACCCCTTTGCCCTTTTAACTACCATGATACATTTTTCTCTCTGGACACTCCTGCCCCCGGGCATCTCCCCCTCAATGACCACATGCACCTACAAGTACCTTTTTCAAACTTTTGTCTCATTCTGCCCCAAGACCCTGTCATCTTTGTACTTGGCACTTCCATCCATCCATCCGCCCAAATCAGAACCCTGAAATTCCCCTAGATCTCCCCTGGTTTTGTTGATGACTGTTCCCGTGTAAATGAATACCACAAGCAGGTGTCTTTAACAGCCATTGATTTTTCTCCCCGTGGAACCCCAAACCAAGCCTCTTCCTTGGGGGACCAGGCATACAGCAC
>NW_022111363.1:9059895-9062549 GCF_000313985.2 Echinops telfairi | reverse complement strand
GCCGCTGCACCGGAGTGCACATACAGTGGTTGCAGTTGGCTAAAAGCCTTGAACTCTTTTCCACGGGGACCAGTTCCAAGCCAGGTCTTCCACTTCGGTTGCTGATGCAGGGTTTCCAGCTCTAAGCGGAAGGCGTGGAGTCTCACCCTGTAAAACTGCATCTCCCTTGGAAGCTTTTAGAATCTGCCTTCCACCTCCTGCTTGCCAGGGGCCCTCCCAGCTTGAGTGGTCAGTGGGGCAGTAAGCACACCTTCTAGAGGCCGGCTAAGTGACTGATCTGGACCGTGGCAGAGGCCCCAGTGCATCCTTCCAAATTGGCATCTGATTACCAAGAAACTTAGGTCAGGACAAGGCAGACGTCTGTCAGCTGATGAATGGGTGAGCAGAATATGAACGCTATTAGGCCACCGGAAGGAACGAGGTGCCGATACATGCTCCGAACCTTGAAAGCATGATGCTGGAAGCCGTGTGCGTGATTCCAGCTACATGAACTACCCTGAACAGACCCACCTCTGGCCACAGAAGGGCCAGAGTAAAGGCAGAATGGGTAGTGACTACTTCATGCGCACACGATGTTTTTTGTGTGAGTACGGAGAGGTTAACAAAAAAGTTCTGTACGTAATGGTGATGGCTGCACCACAGTGTGAATGTACTTAATGCCATGGAACACCCCACTTGTCAATGTGGTGTTTTACCACATTGTTCAAACGTCAGGAAAACGTGGTCAAACCGCTCAGCACTCTGGGAATTTGGTAGTGGGGCGGGAGGTCGGGGGCGGTCATTCAAACAGGATGAATGAACTTCCTAGAAAGACCAGCCCAGGCCACCCTCTCACCCGTGTTGTACCCTGACGCCGACCCCTTCCCGGTGTCTGGCAAGCTTGCCTTGCTGGAGCGCGGTGGGTCTGAGCGCAGCACTGGTGGATTTTTGCAGATTGCTGACAGCCCTGCTGTCCTTCCTTGACTTCTCGGACAAGAAGGCGAACACTGCCATGGGGCTGCTGACGGACTTGGCTCTGGAGAGAAGGTCGTTGCTCGCTCCCAATCCCCCATTCCTCCCCACACCTCCATGAGCTGGAAGACCCTCCTACAGGGCCCCACAGCCTCAGCAGGACCAGGGCTGCCACCTTCCAGGGCTCCCTATGGCCAGTCACGCCCATGCCTGTCCCTCTGAGCACCGGTGGTCCGCTCCCCAATCGATGCAAACCTCGCTGTGCATAATCAGGCACAGGTTGGTTAAGGACCTTCCCTCCCTCACTTAAGGCCTGGTACCTACTGCTGGCCCAGCAAATGCTTGTTGAATGAATGGGAGGGAGGGAGGGAGGAAGTGAGAGAGAGAGAATCACTGGGCATGGGCAGTAAAATGGTGCCTTCTCTCAGGCTGTCAATACATAGCTTTTAATCCCTCTGATGTTTCGCATGGTTGCTGGGGAAGACAGCAAAGGGTTCCAAAACCAGCCTCCCTGCCACAAGTCGATCCGCACTTGTGGCCCTCGTGGGGCAGTGCAAAGCCCACTGGGGCTTTCCAGACCGGCCCTCCTTGTGGGAGTGAAAAGCCTCTTTTCTCCGGTGGAGCACCAGAGCCTCGCAGCCTGCAGTCCAATCCACAGGGCTGGAAAGGGCCTGGATTCTTCATCATTATTTAAAAGCCAGTCGTGTTCAGTTTTTGCTTTTCTCAAAGCACAGCCTGGTTGCCCAACGCCTTGCAAACTGTGTGGAAATGTCCATGGTGTAGAGAAAGAGCAGCCTGGGCTTGTAGACAGCCAACCAGCAAGCATGCTGGGGCGTGAAATCCCCACTCTCACAGGGGAAGCGGGAAGGGTAGACACGTCTGAGGGCGGCGAAGAGGAGACCCACGTGCACAGCACCCACCTGTGTGTTTCGAACAAGAAGAGGGTGGTGGTAGATCAGTGGGGCAACGGCTGAAGGATCCTGGCAAGTTCTGGCGAAGGGCGCTGCCATCCTAGTGCTCTGGTTGAACACCAGAGGCCATGCTCCAGGCTTGGCAAAATGAAAAACCACGTCGTTGCAGGCCCAGTGATATCCCTTTGGCCCAGAATGCCCCACCCGTGCAGGCTGTCAGTCACTGGGCCAGAGATGGCAACCATCTGCTTGCTGCATTACCCAAGGCACCGTGTGTGTGTGTGTGTGTGTGTGTGTGTGTGTGTGTGTGTGTGTGTGGCGGTTTGCACGGGGTCGAGATCGATCATAGCCCATGTTGCCTCCACAGATTCCAAGTCTGGTTCCAGGCCAGCCTTCCAGGTGTTCTCCCTGCACTTACAGGCGTGCTGGTGAGCAAGCCTCCGTTGCTATAATTGGTGACAGATGCGCGCAGGAGCATGAGCGGAGTCGTTTAAACACACTTTACACCCCAGCACACCTGTTGTCTCACAGCTGGAGTGCACACTGTCCCTGGCTATTAAAACAGCTGCACTGGGGGCTGGTGGAGGGAGCATATGGCGGGGGCTGGTTCCCGGGTGGGAAATGCAGGGTGTGGAATCCCTCCTGGGTGAAGGCGGGCAGAGAATGTGTTGGCCTCCACTGATCTCCTGCTGACACTGACTCCCCTCGGAAGCACACGTGAATGGGGATTGTCCCTGTGTGGAGGATGGGGTGTTGGGGGCGGGGTGGCAAACTGGGCTGGAGAGGTAGGAG
>NW_022111363.1:9053521-9059795 GCF_000313985.2 Echinops telfairi | reverse complement strand
GGGGGGGGGAGTTGTCCCCTAGGGGAGTGGAATGTGGCTGGTCTTCACCCCCAGCAAGCCACAGGCCTCCCCGAGGGCCTGAGAGAGCATCTCCGTGCCCCTGTCTTCCACATGCAGAGATGGAGAGCATCTGGAAGTAGGAGGTGGGCAGGGAGCTGGGGTCAAGCCAGACGCCTCGGGTCTTCACTATGCCCACACTGCCCCCTCATCATTTCACCAGTGTGACTCCACTGATGCTCCAGGATAAGGCTTGGAGGGGTGAGCGAGGGGCGCCAGCAATGGTAACGCCCGCCTGCTCTGAGGAACCCCCCCTTTGGATTAACTTCCAGAAGCGCGACCTCAAGACCACCAACCCCTCAGCTCTCTGCCAGTGTGTCGCCATCGTGGGAAACCTCAGCGCTGACGCTGCCACCAGAAGACAGCTGGCCGGCTGTGAAGAGTTCGGGGACGCCTGCTTAGGCTTCATGGTATTTTAACTCTGATACTCAAAGTGGCCTCTTTGAGGGCCTCAGATTCTTCTGAATTAGCTCTGCTTTTTCCAAAAAGGCTGGTCTCGAGAGTGTGGGAGCAGGGGGCTCCCTCCCGTGTAATGTGGGATGAGAGGAGCTGCCAGACTTGCACACTGCAGGCAGAGTCTCGTCCACCCTGAAGAGGTCCGAAGGGCTCTACCATGGCCTTGGCCGCATTGCCCACGTTAGCAACTCATTATTCAGTTTGGACACTTCCTCTCCCTACACAAACACTGACTCAAGGAACTGGTCTGGGGCCCTCCAACGCCACGTAGACTCTTAGCGCCGACACCTTAGAGGGTGGGCCGTGCCGAGGCCCTGGGCGGGGTGAGGGCAACAAGCTGGCGGTAGAGAGTGGTAAAGCAGAAGGTTCATCGGTGACCTTGTGCTTCCAAAGGCCAAATGTGAGGAGGATGCGGACGTGTTCAGAGACGTCATGTACACGTTCCTGGGTCTCCTGATGAACCTGTGTGTGCACGCCCCCTTTGTCTCTGAGGTACGTTGTCCTTCCCGTCCTGCCTGCACCCTTGGGTGGAGCTGGGCCCCTTCCGTCGCATAGACCCGTTCTCAGTTTGACAAAGAGAGCGGAAGAGTGTGCAGCCCCACAATGGTCCTGGCCGCGGACCAGGCGGGTGGCCCTTGAGGTTTGCTGTGCTGAGGGGTGGACGGGGCGTCCTCTAGTCACGTGTTCGTTCACCTGTGCTGAGGGAGCACAGGACCGGGTGCTCGCTTTACAAAGTCGACCCGAATGTGGTTCCTGTCCTCAAGGTTTCACCGTGCAGTTGGGGGGTTCAGACTTAGGAAGACGTCAGAGTGGTGCCAGGAGGGGCTCGGAGGGAACTCTGGACAGGAGGGTGCGGGCGTTAGAAGGGGGAGTGGATGGTTCTGTGGGAGAGCTCAAAGAAGCTCCATGGAGATCCTGTCGCAGGGAATGAAGCCCCGCTCCCTCCCCTCCCCTGCTGCAGGCGTGGGCCATGGAGGTGACCAGGAGGTGCGTGGTTCTGCTGGACAGCCAGGACGGAGGAATCCTAACAGTAAGCCTCTCCCAGAGAAGCCCAGAAATGGCTTCCCTTGGTCTCCTCTTTTATCCATTTTAAATAGCAGTGAGTCTTCACTTATCTGAGGCCACCACACCTCTGAGAATCAGCTGAGTCCCTCTGTGTCAGGGGAGCCAGCCCCTAACAAATCATCACAGGCCTGGCGGGCGCAATTGTACAGTGATAATAAGTAAAGATTATAGAAAAGTCATAGAAAATAAGGAGAGATAGAAGAGAGATTGAAGTAATGGAGTCAGACACATTTCATGGTCGCATGCTCACCTCAGCTCCTCTTGGTGGTCCATGTGGAGATGGGAGACATGAGGGCAGGAGAGAGGGGGAAGGGAAGGAGGACCAGGGGAGTGAGGACCAGGGGGGAGAGCCTTTTATTGCTAACCAAGGCTTATATGTCTTTGGGGGGGTGTGCAAGCCCCTTAATTACAGGTGAATACATACATCACAGGAAGGGGTTGTACTATAGGTAATACCAGGGGTCTTCAAGCTTTTTAAACAGGGGCCAGTTCGCTGTCCCTCAGACCGTTGGAGGGCCAGACTATAGTTTAAAAAAAAAAAAACTATGAACAAATTCCTACGCACTCTGCACATAATTTTGAAGTAAAAAAAATAAAACGGGCAAAAACACCCGGCAGGCCGGATAAATGTCCTCGGTGGGCCGCATGTGGCCCATGGGCCGTAGTTTGAGGACCCCTGGGTAATACAGTAATGAGAGGGGGATGATCTAGGGACATACACTCACTAGGAAGGGGAGGGATTGGGTTATATATGTGACAAGATGGGAGGATCCTAGATTCAGGATGGCAGCCTAACTTTGGATGTCACTAAGCAGGTTTGACCACTTCTCTGGCTCTCCATGGGAACATTTACTATACTTATCAGTAGGGTGTGAGCCCCACCTGAAGTGGACCAACTGATGTCTGAATGCCTTCAGGGAGAATATCTCTAAGCACCTGACCTTTGACCATGTGCTGGGAAACAGCCTCTAATGTTTGGCATATCTTTGGGGGAGACAAAGCTGGGGAAAAGTCTTTTGTACCCCACACCTAGATACATGTAGGCATACCACGCAGAACAATGCCCGTGGCCCATACAGACTGCATTTGGCCTACTGTTTATGAGGCTCTGAAGACCCCAGGATGCCCATGGGTACAGAAGCAAGAGCACACTGGGTCCAGAAACACAATCTCTGTGTGGTTCGGAATGTAGCCAGCACTATAATGCAATGCAATCGAGCAGACTTATCTTGTTTAAAAAACTCCCCTGTGAGAACCAGCTGATCTGAGTGACCTTGTGTGGGTCATTTTGAAGCTGGCTTTAACCCCCTTGCAGGGACTCGCTGGGGGGCTTTCCCAACCCTCTTTGTGACTATTGGGTCAGAAGGCCCAGAAAGATCTCTGATCGGCAGCCCTTAATAATATGATTCAAGAGGCCATCATCATCATCATCCTGGGGTGTGTTCTTCACTCGGATAATACTTGCCAACCCTGCCTTTCCACCTGTCAGGACCAGGGCCCTAAAGCCTCGAGAGACCAGGACAGTCAGGGGTCAGGTCCAGGCACGTCTGGAAGCCCTGCCCTTCAGGTGTCAGACCAGGTTGCGGGAGCCAGGGTTTTCGTAAAGGCCCCAAGTGGACCCAACATGTCCTGCCAGGGACAGCACTGTACAACTGCAGCCAGTGTCAGTCTGTGCTCCACTAGCGTGTGGTAGGGCTCAGTCTCCTGCCCCCCGCCAGTGCAGACTGCAGAATAGTTTCCGTGTAGGTATATTCTCAAGGAAGGGACTTGGGAGCCTACATCCCCACCATCCAGAAAAGGCCCCAACTCCTGAGAGCAGTGGAGTCTGCCCCATCTGGAGTCCTGACCCGCTTTTGAAGCTCCAACAAAAGCTAAGGTGTACTTCCACTTTGGGAAGCACAAGTCTAGACCTAAATCTAGGCTACACTCCAAGTGGACCCCTTCCCAACTGGCCTGCTCCGAGTCACGGAAGCCCCACGTGCGCCAGTCAAAGTAGAGCCAGGCTCCACAGGGCTCTCTCTGGCATGGTGGTGAAATACCCGTGGCCTGGGCAATGTGGCTTGGCGGTGACAGCTTCCACACAAACCGTGACGCTGACAACATTCTCCCCGTTGTATACGCAGCCTCAGTCCCTTGTCCCAAGACAGCCACCCCCGTGAGCACAAACAACACTGCACACGGCGTCCCCGTGGCCGACTCACAAAATTGCCCACTCAGCCTGCCTCCCAAGGACCTCCACGTGGACCTGAACTTCCAGCCTTTCCAGCTGCACCATTCACACCATCCAGGCCAATAGCATTGGCCCCTGGGTGACCCCTCAAGGGATCTCGAGGGCCAGGTTTCCGCTGGCATCTGCACATGCCCAGCCCACGGTCCTGCTGTTGGACAGTCCTCTCCACTGCAGTCGGTCTGCCTGGAGACCCGTAGCATCAGCTCCCCCCGCAGTCTACAGAGAAGAGGGCAGCAAGGCCCACGGTGTGATAGTGCACACGGGGACCCCAGCTCCCTCCAGAGAGCTGATTAAGACAAGACTAGAGGTTTCACTTTTTTTGTTTTTTTGCTCAAAAAACCCCCCAAAACGGAAACCCATATTGACAATGCAGACGGCGAGTCCCATGAATCCGTTTGACAGGTCTCTGGAAGACAGGGAACAGCGGTTGGGCATGCTGGAGAATGAGGAGTGCCGACCAAGCCTGACTGCGCACTGCTGGGAAGGCGATGGTTTGCCACACGCTGCTCTGGAAGGAACAGAGGCTCCCAGGTCCCAGCACGGCCAGGGGCAGAGCCAGAGGTGGGAAGCCAGGTGTCTGTCCCCCAGCTGTCAAAGCAGAGCCTCTGCCTGAAGCAATTGGAAGACTGGAGAGAAGGTCTTACTGTTCTAATCTAAAAGGAAGGTGTTGTCCTCCTGAGCGGCAGAAACACGTCCAGCCCTCAACTACTAGTGGAAAGGTCAGCCTTTCGATAAGACCCGGAGGCAGCTTGGAAGAAAGGCCTGGCAGTCTGCTTCCAGCAGGACCCAGCAGCCCTGCAGGGACCGCCGTCAGAATCGGCTTGACACTCGCAGCCAACCATGAGAATTCAAGGGCACCACCTCCCGATCGACGGTGTCGTCAACACAGCTGACCAAGTACCACATTGTCACTGTCGGATTTCCCTTTCTTTCCAAATGTGATTGAGCGTATTTCAGGGGGAGCCTGACACATCAAAAGAAAACTAAGATTAGCAAACAGGAAAACCAACCCAAAGCACACAGAAATCGTGTAAGGAAGAGAAGAGACAAGAACACACGGGCACATGGGCACATGATTTGTGTCCCCGCGCAGCGGCGGGACAGTGTTATAGCCGCCAAACGGAACCCTCCAGAAAGCAGAACAAAGAGACAAAGATTCAGAGAGGGTTGACGCGGGAAGCCTGTCAGATTACCCTGGACGTGGAGGATCACCCTCCCTTCCCTAGACTGAGCCCACCGCTGGCCCTTGATCAGCAGGATCACGCTGGACTGGCTGCACCCATGGGCAAGGGCTGCAGGCCTTTGGATTCTTGCCAACTCTTCTGGCCCCTGAGAGGCAGGTAGAACTGCCCCGGTGGGTTCCCTGACTAGCTCCTTACGGAGCAGAAGCCTCCTTTCTCTCCCACGGGGCAGCTGGTGGTTCCAGTGGCTGACCTTGTGGTTAGCAGCCAGCTCCTCACCCACTGTGCCACCAGGGCTCCTGAGAAAGATCCACACTTGGTGTTTATAACTTAGTCCTTATGTTGTTTTCTTTTTAAGTAGAGATGCAGATTTTATTTTTTGTTTTCAGTACTACTGTTTTCCCCTCATCCCCTGCTGGTGAAGCGTTAGGGTCACCAGAAGAGAACATGCCTGGTCTTCTGTGTTCTGCTTCCCGCAGAGAGCGGCTGGCGTTCTGAGCCGGACCCTTCCCACCTCGCTGAAGATAGTGCAGGAGGCGCTGCAGGCAGGGGTGGTGAGGAAGATGATCAAATTCCTGAAGGTAAGATAACGTCCCTTGCTACAGCCTCTTGATGGCAAGGTGCCTCATGTTTTATTTGGGGAATAGAGTGAAGGAGGGCTTTGTTCCGTTCAAGGAGTCCTCGTGGTGCAGTGGGTTGAGTGTTGGGCTGCTGACTGCAAGAGCAGAGGTTCAAATCCACCAGCTGCTCCGAGGGAGAAAGATGAGTCTATCCACTTCTGTAAGGATTGACAGTCTCGGAAATCCTAAGGAGCAGTTCTGCTCTGCCCTATAAGGAGCTATGAGTTAGAATCAACTCAACCACAGTGGGTTTGGGGGTCCTTCCCCACTTAAGGAGTTCTGGTAGTGCAGTGGTTAAGCAGTCTGCTGCAAACCAAAAGGCTGGCCGTTGGAGCCCGCCTGCTCTCTGGGGCAGTGAGACGTGGCAGTCTGCTTACACAACAAGGCAGTCAGTCCTAGGGCTTGCTCCATGAATGTGCTATTTCACCCCTGCCACATTTTGATTTTATTGTATTTATTTGGTTTTATTAATCACTTGGTCGGGGGCAGGGGTGGGGGCGTCTTACAAATCTTCTTACAACCCATCCTTCAGTTGTTTGAAGCACACTTGCACATATGTTGCCATCAACATTTCCAAAACATTTTCTTTCTATTTGAGCCCTTGGTATCAGCGCCTCTTTTTTCTCCTCCTTCCCCACCCTTCCACCCTCGTGAATCCTTGCTCA
>NW_022111363.1:9049159-9053176 GCF_000313985.2 Echinops telfairi | reverse complement strand
GAACTAGAGGAATGTTGTGTGCTTCTTCGGTGCTATACTGCACCCTGGTTGAAGCATCCCTGCCTTATAACCCTCCTGTGGGGGGATGCCCAATTGTCTACAAATGGGCTTTGGGTCTCCACTCTAAAACCCCCTCGTTTGCATCGATATAATTGTTTGTTTTGGATCTTTTGACAATTGATACCTGATCCTGTCGACACCTCATGATCACACAGGCTGGTGTGCTTTTTCCATGTGGGCTTAATTGCTTCACTGCTGGCTGGCTACTTGTTTAACTTCAAGCCTTTAAGACCCCAGATGCTATATTTCTTTATAGCTAGGCACCATCCACTTTTGTTACCACATTTGCTTATGCGCCCATTTTGTCTTCAGGGATTGTGTTGGGAAGGTGAGTATTGCAGAGTGCCAGGTTATTAGAACAAAGTGTTCTTGTGTTTAGGGAGTCCTCCAGTAGAGGTCCAAAGTCTTCCTGCTATCTTAATACTTAACACATAAATACATGTACAGTGGTCTCTATCCCTTTCATTATAAATTGGATATTTACATATGTACATGCCTATAGCTATACCTCTATAAATAGCTTTTTCCTCCTATTTCTTTCCTCTATTTCCTTTCACCTTCCTTGTGTCCCACTATCATGCTCACCTTCTGTTCGACTCTCAATAATTCCTCTCGGATACACTGCACTTGATTAAACTCCACCAGGCATTATACGCCCTCCTCAGCATCAATTTTAGATCTCTTGTTGTTCCCTTATCCCTGAGTTTGTTGGCTCCCCGCTCCCCCTTCCCACCCTCTCCTCGCCCAGGTCCCCCCCGGAATGGCTGGTCCCGTTATTTTCTCATCGGGATTGTTTGTCCTTCCCATCTTACACAGATAGATACAGGGCTAAAGAAAAAACAACAACCGATCGATAGTTCCAGGCCTGTCCGCTGACCTTTATGAGTGTTTTCTAATCAGGTTTGATGAGGTGCCAAGCCTTGTCCCCCGAGTCAGAAGTCTGTTTTCAGGGTTCCTTGGGGACTGGGTTACTTTGCTCCCCTTGCTGCCCTCTTGCACTCCCTTTGCGTTTCACCCGGCTGTGCATGGGGCAAACTGGGCACACTTTCTGCACAGTGTGTCCAGTGCTGTCCTTCATAGCACTATGGGTCAGTGAGGGAACATCGTGTCTCGTGGTGGGGCCGGCTCTACCGTCCTCTTTGTGAATTGGCTACTCCAAGCAGGGATATAATCCCCAGGCTTGGTGGCCATGATGAGGTTCTCTCTCTCTCTCTCTCTTTCCCTCTCTCTCCCATTATGAATTCCTTAAGGGACTTCTATAAGGACTCGCTTCTGCTTGTCCACCTGGACAGCGCTCTGAACATCAAAAAAAGAATGGCTTGATCATTAGACTGGCCCTTAGGTGCCTCCACAAAACCTGCCTCTCACTTAAGCCTAACGTAAAAGTATCTGGCCTCTCGGCAAAGATGAGGACCCCTAGTGTTGCCGTGGGTTACATGTTAGCGTGCTAACTACAAAGTCTGCGGTTCAAAGCCATCAGCCACTCCCCCAGAGAAAGATGAGGCCTTTGTTCCCGTAAAGAATTACAGTGTGGGAAACCCGCAGTGGCAGTGAACTTGGAGTTGGGATTCAGGGTGAAGATGTGGAGAAAACCGGGCCTTCATTCTCCACTGGTGCTAATGTAAGATGATCCAGCCTCTGTGACAAGCAGTCTGCTGGATCCTCAGAAAGTTAAACATAGAATATCGTAGAACTCAGCTAGATGTAAACCCCAAGTCACCAAGAGAAGAGGCCGGTGACCCTCCCAGCACCACTCACAGTAGTCAAAAGGTGGAGGTGCCCAGTGTCCACCAACAAAGGAATCTCTCTCCCATTCTGACTCACAGCGACCCTACAGGACAGGGTAGCACTGCCCCCGTGCGTTTCCCAGACTGTCGCTCTGAGCCAGAGTAGAAAGCCCTCTCTCCTGCAGAGCCGCGGGTGGTTTCCAATGCCGGCCTCTTGCTAACAGTCCAGAGCACAGAATGGGAAAGGACGACAGAAAAGGAACCCGCCTCGAGAGGGGATGAAGTTCTAGTGCAGACCTGCCGACAAGGCTGAGGCGTGAGCATTTTGCCCAGAAAAATGAGTTAGCCATGAAAAGACAAAGACCGTGTGCGCCCAGCTGGATGAAAGCTCTTAGCTGCCCAATCCAGTCCCGGGCCCGGAAGGTTTGTGGTCATCAGGGCATGTGAAGGAGAAGAGGAAAATCCAAACCAAACAAACAAACCAGCCAGAAACCTGCAATGGAAAGAGAGAAAGGACTAAAGCAATAGGGTGCAGCTGCTCCTATTGATCAGGTGGCCCCGAGTGGCTTTCAGCAGGGTTTCCAAGCAGGCCCTTCCTTTCAGTCCCGTTTACTGGCTCCCGGTGTCCCCCGGTTACTCGGGTGTCCGTGGCCACCATCTGTGAGCCAAGCAGGGGCCAGGTCTTCACACGACGGAAGGATGCTGTGTTCCCCATAAACGCGTGCAGGGTCTGAGGGCACCGCACCAGCAGTTTGAACCAGGTCCACCTGAAAGGGCACTCGCCCACGTATGTGTACCTGTGACACCCCCACCCACAGGAAGCAGGTCATTCACAGCACCCCAGACCGAGAGGGGGTGACCGTTGGGGCAGATGCAGGATGGCAGGCACAGACGGCAGTGAGTCTGAGTTAGTGACGTGGCCTCCACACCCCAGCAGCAGCCAGAGGACTGGCAGCCAGTGTGCACGTGGGTGGGGCTTTGTGACGTGGCTCCGCACACAAGTGCCCTCTACAGAGCTTGCAGGGGACCCTCGCCACTCTTTATGTTATTTTATTTTTTGGATCATTTTATTGAGGGCTCTTACAATGCTTCTTACAATCCATTCATCAGTTGTATCAGGCATATTTGTACATATGTTGCCATCATTCTTTTCTAGACAGTTACTTTCTATTGATTGAGCCCTTGGGAGCAGCTCCTCTTTTTTCCCCTTCCCCCCCTCCCCATCCTCACGACCCCTTGATAGATTATAAATTATTATTTTCTTATCTCGCACAGACCTCTGTCTCCCTTCCCTCATGTTTCCCCTTGTTCTTCCCCCTGGAGGGGGGGGTGGTTGTGTGTCGATCATTGTGATCGGTTCCCCCTTCTCCTCTCATCCCCCCTCCTCCCTTCCCATCTGGTACTGCTATTTCCATTCCTGCTCCTGGGCTGCGTGTGTCCTGAGCTCGTATCTCTAATCCACGCCTGTGTACAAGCTCTGTTCTCGTCCGAAGTGAGAGGCATTACTGGGCTCATGGGTGGTGGGTGAGGAAGCCTCAAGGAACTAGAAGAATATTGTGTGTTTCATCAGTGCCACCCTTTAAAGTGATCCAGGCCACGATGTCTCCCTCGCTCAACTATCTGCCAGCCCCCCTGCTCTGAGGGTCAGATGCCGCTCGAGGGTAGAGCTGCCCCAGCGACAGCATCCTTACCTCTCAGCCCTTCCCCAGGTAGCACCAGCCAGCCCCGGGGGGAAGTCTGTCTCACAGGGCCGGAAAACCACCTGTCGAATCGCAGCTGCTCCCCGCGGAATCTGGCCCAAAGTGAGGCTCAGATTGATTTTCTCTCTCATTTCCCTCTGAAACCCAGGCCGGAGGCCAGACAGCACCCCGTTACGCCATTAAGACCCTGGCCGTCTGCACCAACAGTTGTCACGAGGCTCGGGAGGAAGTGGTCCGGCTGGATAAAAGTAAGTGGCCATCCCGGGTGGCCAAGTCCACAGCCCGCAGGTTGATCCACTCTGGAAGCGGCAGAGGGAACCTCCAAGGAGGGCTGGAAGGGGGTTTCCGGCAGGGCTGTTAACCTCCCCCCGGTAATCAGCGGAGTTTACCAAGCGAGATGTCATTGCTCCTGCAGCCCCCAAAGCATTTAATTATTAGCCTCTGAGCCGCATCCACATAGACCACCCAGCCTGGAGGCTGAGGCAAGAGACCGCTCAAAGGTAACGGGGTCGGAGCTGGAAAACTAGATG
>NW_022111363.1:9044847-9047865 GCF_000313985.2 Echinops telfairi | reverse complement strand
TCAGCTTTCTTCACCACATTTGCTTATTCACCCGCTTTGTCTTCAGCGGTTGTGTCGGGAAGGTGAGCATCATAGAATCGTGCAAGCATTTCTTTCCGGGTCCCGTGTCTTGCCTTGATGGCCACGGATGCCGTCACGCGGTGGATGGACATTAGAGAAGACAGACCCGGGCTCAAGTCCACTTCGCGGCCGTGTGATCTTGGGCAAGGGGCAAGCTCTGCACATAACCTCTCTGATTCTGACTCCCTGCTTCCTTCTCTGTACAGGGAGAGCAGCCACACCACCTCCCTCACGGGTAATGATGTAATAGGATGCAGCGTGCTTAGCACAGCGCTTGACTAAGCCTCAGGAGCCCAGGTGGTGTAGTGGTTATGCACTGAGCTGCTCACCTCTGAGTCAGCAGTTCGAAACCATCAGCCCATCTGAGAGCGAAAGATGAGGCTTTCTACTTCTGTAAAGAATGATAGTCTCAGAAACCCACAGGGGCAGTTCTACCCTGCCCTTCAGGATCGCCATGACAGTGGGCTTGCGTTAGTGTATCCTAAGCCTCTCTATAGTTTCTCTGTTGAGCTGTGCTGTCCAGTTTGGTAGCCTATAGCCACAGGTGGTTATTTCTGTCTAAATGAGTTTAATGGCACATTGGGGTCCTCAGCCACATGCCTGTACTTCCATCGTTCAGTGGTGGCCGCTGTATCAGTCAGTGCCGATATGGAAATGCCCACCATCCCAGAATGTTCTGATGGTCAGCACTGGTCTAGTCTCAGGGCTTTCTGTGCAGAAGCTGATGCCTCTCCCCCCGTTGAAACCTGGATCCTACCCGCCAGGCAGTACTGTGACGTCAGCGTTATGTGAGCTCTGTCACCAGGAAACAGAGCACAGCTCAGGCCAGGTGTTTCCAAGGGCAACTCCTGCTAGAGGGAGACATGCCAGTAGGGCTGGCATCAGAAATGCCCACTGGAGTTTCACCCCTCTCACCTTCAGCTCACCCTGGATGACAAGAGCTTTGCCCAGATGTGGCTCAGCTTGTCCACTGGCATGTGGGTGTGCGCAGGTCCTGTCCAGAGCGGGGCCAGCAAGCCTGATGGATTCTACGCCTTCTCAGGAGCATATTTTGTTTGAGTCCCTGGGCGAGCCGAGGAGACGTTAACTGATGTTTGGACCCAGCCCAGGACATGATTGTCTTTTATTTGGATGATTGTACTATTGTTCTAGCCTCCTCTCTCGTCTACCTGACTCTGCTTTTGCCCATAGTTGATTCTTTTTCTTTTTTTAATCATTGTATTGGGGGCTCTTACAGCTCTTATCACAATCCATGCATACATCCATTGTGTCAAGCACATTTTTACATACGTTGCCATCATCATTTTCAAAACATTTTCTTTCTACTTGAGCCCTTGGTATCAACTCCTCATTTTTTTTCTCCTTCCCTCATGAACCTTCACTTTGTTATTTTTTTCATGTCTCACACCGATTGCTGTCTCCCTTCATCCACTTTTCTGTTGTTTGTCCCCCTGTGGAAGGGTTACAGATAACATTGTGACTGGTTACTCCCCTCACCTCCACCCTACCCTCCTGGTATCGCTACTCTCATTACTGGTCCTGATTCTTAACGCAGCAGTCAGAGTGCACCTCAGAAACATGCATGGGTTCAGACGTCATTCTGAGCACGCTTACTGTCTTTGGTTCTCCCATTATTTTTAGAGCAGGTGCCCTCTGACCCCACACCAAAGTCCTCCTCCTCCCACTTACTCCCCACCAGCCACACAGGTCTCCTTGTTCTGCTTCAAATAGGCCACCCTCCTACCCTACCTCAGGGCCTTTGCACCTGCACGCCTCTGCCCCCGAGATGCACATCCCCCAGGTAGCCACATGGCTCACCTGGTCCAGATTGCACCCCCGTCCCCGTTCCCAAGCCCAGACCCACATCTCCCTGGCTTTCTCATCCACAGTATCTGCCTCCCTCGGACATATCACACACTGAACTCACTGTCTGCCCCTCAACCCAACAACATAAGGGGCCACGGGACTTGGTGCTTGTCTGCTTTGGTCACTGCTGCCCCCAGTGCTGAGGAAAGGGGCCTGGCCTGGAGCCTCCATTCCCGCAGTCACTTGTGTGCTGCTGGACACTGTTCTGGGCCTGAGCTCGGCCAGAGCTCCAGTCAGGAGCCAGGGGCCCCATGGCCATCCCTGTGGGCGAACAGGTCCTCCTGCAGTGAGTGTGTTGGCATCCAGCCCCCCTCCGGCCCCCTTGCTAGCCTCGTGTTTTGAGGTTCCCTAGAGTGGATGTTGGTCTCGCCCTTCCCTTCCCTGCAGAGTTTCATGTTTTGATGAAGTTGCTCAGCTCCGGGGACGAGATACTGGTGGGAAACGCCGCCCTCTGCCTTGGCAACTGCATGGAGGTGCCCAATGCAGCGGCCGCCCTGCTGAAGACGGAGGTGGTGAAGGTCCTGTTAGCACACGCGGGCGGGGACGCCCAGGAGACGGCTGTGCAGCTGAACGCCGGGATTGCGCTGGGGAAGCTGTGCACGGCCGACCCGAGGTGCGTGGGGGCCGCGGGCAGTCACCTCTCATAGCGTGCAGGACCGAGAGGTGCTATGTGTGGACTGCTGCAAATGGCTAGCACACGTTGTCACTGACCAAAAAGTGTGGCTGTTCAAGGCCACCGAGAGGACCCTGGGCAGGAAAGGTCTGGGGAGCTGCTTCCCAAATCCCAGCCCCTGAAAGTCCCAGCGCATGCAGGCTGGACAAAGTGGGAGCAGGAGCCCTTATGCCCTCTGTGTGGGCACATATGGGGCCCGTGCCCGCTTCTCAGGGGGAATCTCTCTGGAGAGAACTGGGGTTTTCTCAGTGTGCAACCAGAAATGGGATACATTTGTGTGGCAGGGACTCAGTGCCCCTCACAGATGGCTGCTGGCACCTCTCCATTTCATTCCCCTCCCCCACCCCACCCCACCCCAGTCCCTCTGTCTTCCTTCTCCCACCTCTCCCACCTCGCCCTCCTGTCTCCTTCCCGCTTCT
>NW_022111363.1:9043613-9044468 GCF_000313985.2 Echinops telfairi | reverse complement strand
CCTGGGCACCTCTGGTCCCTCCTGTGTAGAGGCAGGCGGGTGGCCTGGGTAACGCTGTGAATCCTCTCAAATCCAGCCTGGCAGCTGAAACAGAAGGCAGGAGCAGGGACAGCTGCCCTTCCTTGGAAAGCCATACTGAGGTCAAATGGCCAGCAGGTCCCAGAGAGCAAGGCCCCAGCCAGCTAGTCTGGCACGGGGCCTCCCGGAGGACCCCACTCCTCGGTGCGAGGGCTCCCCCTGACCACAGCACTTCTGCCTTGCACCTAGAGCCATGGCACTGAGCACCAGTCCGCCTGTCTCTGCGAGGGGTCGGCCTGAGCGCCAGACCCAAACCATCCTGAACCTTGTGTTTGCTTCTAACAGGTATGCTGCCCAGCTGAGGGGCCTACATGGACTGGAGATTCTCAGCTCCACAGTGAAGCACATCAAAGACCCCTGAGCACATCAAAGGCCCCTGTGTGCATGGGTGCCAATAAATCATTCTGTGCTGCGTGCGCTCCCTGTGCTCTGCACGCCTGCTCCAGGACGGAGATATTTCCCTTTAGCAGGGCCGCCGCTTGGATCTTGAGCGGTGTGAAGAGGGCAGGCATCCTGTCCACGGAGAGGCCCTGACTCTGGGGTGACCTTCCCTCCAGTGCCTTCCTGTCCTGCAGCGAGGGCGCCAGCAAGCCCAGAGCTATGCTTCCCAGGTGCCCTGGTAGCCATACTTCTAGACCAGCGGTTCTCAACCTGTGGGTCGCGACCCCTTTGGAGGTCTAATGACCCTTTCACAGGAGTCCCCCAATTTGTAACAGTAGCAAAATGACAGTGATGAAGCAACAACAAAAATCATTTTATGGTTGGGGGGGGACGCGG
>NW_022111363.1:9035458-9041813 GCF_000313985.2 Echinops telfairi | reverse complement strand
GGGGAAAAGGCTAGAGCAGCAGTTTTACAGAATGAGAGCTGGGTGGTGTCTGACCCCACAGGAAAGGAACCCGCTCCTGGTGGAGTCTCTTCCAACACTGACCTGGCTCTTCACAGCCCAGGTAGCCTTGGGCTTATTGCATTAAGAACTCTCTCCCGAAAACCAATGCTTGTTGGGAGTCGGAGGCTCAAAAGAAAGCAATAGCCCTGAGAAGCTCTGGGCAGGGTGCCCCCCATGGGGCTGGATTCGGCTCACTGGTGTGCTTCCTGGTGACACCCCAGCGCTGTCCCTGGGTGACAGGCAAACAGACCACAGGGGGAGGCCTGGGCCTGCCCCACCTGCTGGAGCCAGTGGGGGTGATGCAAACAAACTCCCTTCAAGAAGCCACCTCAACTGCTGAGAGAGAAGGCTTGGTGCTAAACAGAGCAGAGAGGAAGGAAATGAGAGGCCGGGACTGCTGCCTTCGGAGGACATTCATTCAGCCGGGCTTTCTGAAAGGCAGGTCGCTCCAGTGGGTTCCCCGCAGGCCGTTGTACCCCCTTTGATCTGAAGCTCAGTCCCTTCTCTCTCTCATGGGCTGCATGCATCCTCCCTCACACTGCAAAGGGGCTATTATTACATGTCAACACCCCTCCCCCACCCAAGAGGGAGGAATGCCAAAGTTCACACCTTTGCTTCCAAGTGCCTCCACGCAGGGGGCGCTGGCTGTGTCTCCTTGGGCTTCCAGGCCGCGTGGGGAAAGCTCTGCGTTGAAGAAGGCCTCCTTCCCCATGTGCCACGAGCCACCTGCACCATCCTCACCACCTGTGGCTCCAACCACCCCAAACCAGTTGCCGTCACCATGACTCCAGTCCGTGGTAACGCTGTGTGTGGCGCAGGAGGGCTGTGCTTCCCGGGGGTTCAGGGCTGTGGCTTTTTGGAAGCACATCTTTCTCCCGAGTCTTTCCTGAGTGGGGTCCAGCCACCAAGCTGTCTGTTAGCAGCCTAGGGGTCCCAGCTAATTCCCAGGGGAGCGGAACCTGATTGTTCAACAGGCAAAGGGACTGTCATTGTCCCTCCTAAGGAGCAGATGGCCAACATGGGAACTAAGAACCGTCTTCAAGCCCCAGCAGAACGGCACGTAACAGGTGGTAAGCAGGGAGAGCTGGAAACGGAGACGCACAACGGAGATAGAATTCAGCCAGGAATGTGAAGTCAGGAAAGATTTTATTGAGGCAGGGAAAGAAATCCCGGGCAGATTCCATGACTGAATGAGCTAGGTCAGGGAAGTCGCATCTGGCAGGGAGGCGGTGGGATATACATAGACAGGGCTTGAGCCAAGGACGCACATGCTGATAAGAGGAGGGGAGGCTTTCAGTGCTGCAGCTGCAGGATTTGAGTCAGGACGGGGTCTGTTAGCAAATCATCTTGGTTTTTTCCACAGACTTGCTTCTCAGAATGCCGGGGGAAGGGGCTGTGTGGACCCTGCCCGGAGAGATAAGCTCCTCGTAAGGCTAGAAGCGGGCTGCAAAGCCCAGCAGGTCGTCCATCTTTTTGAGAGGCTTGGGGAAGGGGGTGCATGGTCCAGACCCGGCCCAAACAAGCAGCTGTTGGCATCCTTCAAGGACAACTGATGGCATACTCCCAGGAGGCAGGGAGGCAGACCTCTGAAAATCTCCAGGAAGAGGCTTGGGAGACTGCAGCACGTGTGGAGGTCCGTGAGTAAAGGCTGTGCTAGGGGTCAATTAGAACAAGGGAAGGCTAGGCCAAACCCAAACCAATCCCACTGCTTTTAGGTCCATTCTGACTCAGAGGGACGTGACCCCACTGGGAAGTCTCCTGAAGCCTGATGACATTTAATCCTACCCGACTTTTCCCTGTACGCTCACTGCCATCCAGTCGATGATGCTGACCTGTTGCCACCCGGAAGGACTGGGTAGACCAGCCCTCGTGATTTTGCAAGACTAACTCTTTACAGGAATCAAAAGCCCAGAGGAGCAGCTGGCTGGTGGTTTTGAACTTCAGTCCCTGCAGATCACAGCCCAACTCCTGCCTTTCAGTAAAAAGTCTTAATTTTGCTAAATGCTTTGGTAGAAAAAAAAAAGGCTCTCTGGAGGTCCGGCTAAAGGAGAGAGTAACTGGAGCTAGAGAACACATGTGTCCAGAGTAGACGTCCTCTCCCCAGGAGAGAAACGCTGGGCTTCCTACAGGCCAGCCTGCAGAGAGAATCACATCTGCTCTGCACCAGACCCTGCTGCTACTGTTAGCTGCCACCCAGTGGGCGCCCATCTCGGGAGACCTCACGCACAATTGAACAAAAAGCTGCCTGGCCTGGCCCTGTGCCATCTGCATAGTTGGTTGTGAATCAGACTGTTATGCCCCATGAGGTTTTCCCGTTCAGAAGTGGATCACCAGGCCTTTCTTCCTAGCCCATCTTAGTCTGAAAGCTGCACTGAAACTTGCTCAACATCTTGGCAACAAGCTCCCCGGGCAGATGGTTGAAGGCTGTGTGTGAGATCCACTGATTAGGAATGGAGGCCGAGTCTCCTGCCTGGAAGGCTAGACTACTCCTCACTTCTTCAAGATCTCGCCCCATGTAAGCCTCACAAAGACACACACTCGCTGCCCGGGAGTCCGCTCTGACTCCGAGAGCCTGTGAAACAGACCAGAACTGCCCTTGTGAGTTTTGAAGACTCGTAACTGTTTGGGGGAGCATAAGGCCTCATCTCCTGGGGAGCACCTGGGGGATTCAAACTGCCGACCTTGTGGTTCTGCAGCCCTATGCATAACCCACCACACCGCCAGGGCTCCTCACAAAGACCTCAGGAGGCAGGTGGGATTCAGAGTAACTGCTTCCCTGCCTACCTAGGCCATAAGGGAGTCAGAGTTGCCCCCTCACTCAGCCTGGGTTTTGAACTACTTTTACGTGTAAAATACCCCTCCACTTACTACATGCAGCCTGGAGAAGAGCCATGAAACATCTCCAAGGATCACCTTTCAATCCTAAAATGGGAACACACACACACACACACACACACACAGCGCTGTGAGTGGATCTAACAGGAAGCACCAAGCACAGATGGTTGGCAGAGAGAAGGCATCCGCTTCATGGTGACTATTCTTTATAGACCAGAAATTGTCACGACGCCACCATCTGCCCCTGCACACGCACACCCCCATCTGCTCATCCTCTGAGGAACTCCCCAAGGGAATGCAGACGGTGGCCTGGCCCTTGTGCCTGCCTTTTCCTCTCTTCTAGGCTCAGCAGCAAATATTGGGGTCCCTTACAACCCAGCTGCCAGCTAGCAGCCTGCCCCCTACTTTTATTGTCTTTAATCACAGCAAGTCTACATAGGACTAAACATTTGCCACCGCAACACTTACTACGAGTACAATTCAGCGACATTAATTACACTGACCATGCTATCCAGCCGTCATCACTATCTAGTTTCCATTGTTTCATTGCCCTGAACAGAAGTTCAGTGGCCCCTAAGCAATGAATGACCTCATCTTTCCCCTCCCTTCTGCCTCCGCTAACCTTTGGTCCCCACACTCGCCTATTCCAGGTAGCTCATTGAAGTGGGATCACCGTCTCAGGCTTACTGCCAGGGAGCTGATTCTGACTCAGTGAGGAGCCCTGGCGGCATAATGGGTTAGGAGTTGGGCTTCTAGCCTCCAGGTCAGCTGTTCAAAACCACCCGCCACTCAGAGGAAAGCTGAGGCTTTCTACTCCCATAAAGATTCACTGTCTCAGAAGCCCACAGGGGCTGTTCTACCCTGCCCCATGGGATCACTGTGATCCAGCCAATTGATTTCACTCAGCCTGTTTAAAATCTCCCCCCCCACAATTCATCCATACAGTAGGTAGCAAGAACCGAGACTCACATTAGCTCAATGTCTGTCGGGCCAGGAATGTGTCCTGAGCACTCCCGGCTTCACCAGGAGGGGGCAGTGCTCCTCACCAGGAGCCCAGGCTGCATCTCTGCTGGCAGGATCCAGTGTGCCAGGGACCGGGGACTCTGAGACTATGACTGCGTGATGGTAGGGGCAGCCCTGGGTGCTCGGTTCTAAGACCCTCTGGCCTAAACAGAAATTCCTCTCCCACGTGCCTTTGTCCTCAGGTTAGATCCAGGAAAACCTGGTGGACTCCGGTGCCCTTGGCTCCGGCCACACCTTCATCAAGATAGCTTCTCTCCCAGAGCAGAGCCCGAGCCTGTGGGCTGCAGGCCCTGCCCCTAGGTGCCCAGTGGGATGGACAGCTCCCAGCCCCCCAGTGCTACAGCCCGGCCTTCTAGACCCAAAGGGGTTCTGGGTACTTTTTAATAAAGCCAAAATGAAGAATGAGTCTTCCCAGGAGGCATTCTGCCCTGTGTCTGATTTGTTCCTGGGACTGCTCAAGGAGCTAACCTGGCAGGGTGGGAGAGGGTACCTGGGGAGCCAGCAGGGCAGGGGGAGTAGGGCCCTGGTGGTCCATTACCTCTACCCCAGCCACAGGTCTCCCCAGGCATGAGCCGGACGTCGGACACTGGTGTGAGCCCCGTCAGCCAGCCTGCCCATGCTTCCTGCTGGCACATATCTCTCTCCAACTTCTCATTGGGCTTTTCAACTCTGCCCACAGCAGCTGCTCATTGACAGCGCTCACGGCCTCACCAGCCCACCCTGAGCACGCGAGTGTACACACACACACACACACACACACACACACACACACACACACACACACGTCCATGCATGTGTGTGCCCCAGAGAGGAATGCTCACCTAGACACAGGGAAGCTAACATGCCAGAGGGGTTTATCTTAGATCAGTGGTTCTCCCTCTTCCAAATGCCGCGACCCTTTAATACAGTTCCTCCGCAACCATAAAATTATTTCCGTTGCTACTTCAGCACTATAATTTTGCTACTGTTATGAATCGGGCGACCCCTGTGAAAGAGTCGTTCGACCCCCAAAGGGGTCGAGACCCACAGGTTGAGAGCCGCTGTCATAGATCAAAGGCTCTGTGAGAGTGAGAATGCTGGAGGGAGAGGGAAGGGAAAGGGGCTCCTTAGAATATCCCAGCTGGAAACAATTCTGTGTCATTCTGTGGGAATTTCCCATCCAATTCCAATATGCATCTAGCCCTGCTCAGATATGCTTAGCCCGTACTCCCCAACTTTACAAACCAGGAACCTACGGCCCAGGGGTCAGGTGACCTCACCCCCATTCGAGAGTCCTCTGGAAAATGACCCAGGGGAGGGGCAAGGGCTCATGGGAAAAAGCCAGAAGCAGGTGGTTAGGAGTTCCTGCAGCCACAAGCCCAAGGCCTCTGGTATCATCTGCAGCGAGTTGCTTTGCCTCTCAATTGCCTTGTTTATAAAAGGATGGGAGGCGGTGTGATGTGTATGTCATGAGGTTTCCGGTGGAGATCCAGCGAGATGAATAAAACTCCCTGGCTACAACGTCAGCATCATGCCTGGCACAAGGTCAGCCCTCGGGAAATGTGGTGACTCCTGTTGTAATCAGACTGCCGCCTGAAGGCCAAACTGACCTGTCTCGGGAGAAGTATGGCCAGAGTGCTCCTTAGAGGCAAGGGTGACGGAGACCTGTCTCAGACTTTGGACCTGTTGTCAGGACAGACCAGTCTCTGGAGAAGGCCAGCATGCTTGGTGGAGTGAAGGAGGAAAGGCTCTCAGACAGCACAGCTGCCACAAGGGGCTCAAGACTAAGAATTGTAAGTCTCCTTGAGTGGGTAAGAACTTGGTTCTTGGCTTTGCGAGAAAGAATTTGTGCCGAAGTCCGTTTGTAATCCAAGTGGGTTTTTATGAAGGATGGGAGACGTTTTAGGTTTTACAGTCTCAAAAGAGGTCCATGCTATTCCAGGGAAGGGTGCCAAGCCGAGAGGAAGCCGAACTGGGGCTCACAACTGGAGCACCCTCGTGGAACAGTGCACCCACTGTGGTGAACTGAGGCCAGAGAGACCTTGGCAATGCACGAGCGGGTGCTGTGGGGTGGGGGGAGGAAGAATAAGTGAGAAGAGAGAGGCTGTGGGCCCCGCATCGTTCCTGCGAGGGGGTGTGTGGGTCACAAACAGACCCAGAGTGGGCACTGAGGTAGCCACCCAGGCTACGTGTGTGCCTCCTACCTCTGACCAGGGGCAGGCTCAAAAGAGAACGGCCTTCCCACCGCCAAAGTATTTCAAACCTCTGGCTGGGGAGGCATGGTGGAAGGTATTGGTTGACCCCATTGGCTTAATTCAGCCCACCTGGGCCTAGTTTGGCTCGCCCACCAGTACCACCCACCTGGCTGGGGGACTGAAATGGAGCATGCTCAGTTAAGGGGTCGTCACCGGTGTTTGATGTTCACCTGATTTCCTTCCCCACCTCCTCCATGGGGCCT
>NW_022111363.1:9021582-9034579 GCF_000313985.2 Echinops telfairi | reverse complement strand
GGGGGGGGCGGTGTCAGATCGCAATCCCTCGCGTGTGACCCCAGACTTGTCCTCTGTCACAATCTGCTCCAGAAAGGGGACAACATGACACGAGCTGTTGTCTGCCGCACAGTCCCCTCTGTGTCCCAGCCGCTCCCAGCAGGGCATCATCCTCCAGGCCTGGTGTGCCATTGTGGGGTCCAGACCACTGGCCCTTTCTTTTCTTCCTTCCTGGTCTCCTTCCGTGTGGGTGTGGCATGCTGGCCCCTCTCCCAAACCTGTAGGTTTAGGGTTGTTCTCTGTCACCCATATTTCTAGGGAGGGGTCAGTTTGGTTCTGCTTGGGGCCAGCCCTGTAGCCATCTCTTTTCATGCATTCCTCCATGTGGCTGCGTTGACCTCACGGTTTGGGTCACCATGGTAGGGTCTAAATGCCCACTCCCAATTCTGTGGAGACAAAACCAATACTCTCCCCCTGGGTGGGTTAGTGTCCTGCTCCCCCCATGCCATCACCTCACTTTTGGCCCACCCCTTTTCTCCCTCCCTCCTTTTCCCTTCTTTGTGTTGGACCAACATATATTTCCTTGGGTTTGTTCTATCCTCCTCCCGACTCCTTGTACCTCAACCTGACTGTTGTGACATAGAAGCTTCTCTTCTGTGCCCACCCTGCTGATTACACTTAACCTCACAGGACTAATACTGTACTCATGCTTTTGTGATTGGCTGACCTCGCAGAGCATAATTTCCTCCAGTTCTTCCCATGAAACATCGTGTTTCATATGATCATCCATGAGTTTTAGTGATGCATACTCCATTGTATATATGTGCTAGAGTTTACTAATCCTCTCATCTACCAATGAAAATTTAGACTGTTTCCAACTCTTTGCAATTGTGAATTGTGCCACAATAAACATTGGAGCACAGACAGCTGATCTTGGTTTATTTCTTACCTCTTCTGGGTATATGCCCAGTACAGGATAGCTTGGTCATAAAGTAGATCAATTTCCATTTTCTTTACATATCACCAGATCTCTTTCCATAAAGGCTGTGTTTATCTACAAGACCACCAGCAGTGGAGGAGAGTTCCTGTCTCGCCTCATCCCCTCCAACATTTGTTGCTCTATGATTTTCTGATTTGGGCTAACCTCAAAGGTGTTAGATGGTATCTCATGGTTGTTTTGATTTGCATTTCTCTGATAGCTAATGAACAGGAGCATTTTCTCAGATGTTTATTGGCCATACAGGTCTCCTCCCTAATGAAACTTCTTTTCAGTTCTTTTACCTACTTCTTCAAGGGGTTAAGTGTTTCCCTCTTTTTGTAGACAAGGGGAGTATTGTAGATTTTTGTAATAAACCCTTTGTTGTGTCATTGCTAAAAATGTTCTCCCAGTCTGTGGGTTGCCTTGTTACCCTCTTGGTGACATCTTTTGATGCACACAGGTGTTTTTATCCTTAGTAAATTCCACTTGTTGATTTCAGGTTCACCTGAGTGTGTACCCTTCCCTATTGCAGTTAGCCTTTGTATTTCCTGGGCCAAGGTTCTTAGGTTTGTCCCAATGCCTTCACTAATGGTCCTGATGGTTTGGGTTTTACTTCTAGGTTTGTGATCCACCTTGTGTTTGTTCTTCTGCATGGAGTGAGGTAGACATCGTGTTTCATTTTTCTACATGTGGATTTCCATTGTTTCCAGCACCACTTGTTAAATAGGGCCTCCGTCTCTCACATGATGCTTTAGGAGTCCTTGTTGAAGATCAGTTGTCTATATGCTGATGGTTTTATTTCTGGGTTTTCTATTCTTTTCCATTGGTCTGAGTATCTGTCATTATGCCATTACCACACTCTTTTGACCACTGTAGCTGTGTAGCAGGTGTTAAAATCAGGTGAAGCGCGCCCTCCGATTTTGTCCTTCTTCTTGAGGAGTTCTCTGCTAATTCTGGGCTTCTTCCCTCTCCATATGAAGTTGGTGGTCAGTTTTTCCAATTATTTGAAGAATAATTGGAAAGAGCCTAGGGTAGGATTGACATCTTTACTTATTGAGTCTTCCAATCCATGAGCATAGTATATTCTTCCATTTGTGGAGGTCACTTTGGGTTTCCTGTAATAGGGTCTTGTGGTTTTCCTTGTATAGGTCTTTTGTATTTTTGGTTAAATAAATCCCTTGATATTTCTATTTGTTCCCGGCTATTGGGAAGGGTACTGCCTTCTTGATCTCCTCTTCCATGATCTTGTCCAATGTATATAGCAACCAATCTACTTCTGTTGGTTGATCTTGTATCCTGCCATGCTTCCATATTTCTCTATCGCTGTCAGTTCTCCAGTTGTGGAGCTTTGGGGATTTTCAATGTACAGAATCATGTCATTTGCAAACAGCAATAATTTTACCTCCTCCTCACCCAGTTGGACACCATGAATGTACTTCTACTATCTTATGTTGTTAGCTGGGACCTCCAGTATGATATTGAATACAAGTGGGGTCAAGGGACATCCCTTGCCTGGTCACCTTTTTCAGTAGGATTGATTTCACCTTTTCTCCATTGACTATGATGTTGGCTGTCAACTTTTCGTAGATAGGTTGTATTAACTTGAGGAATTGACCTTCCATTCCTTTCTTCTTGAGCGTCTTAATTAGGAATAGATGTTGGAAGTTGTCAAATGTTTTTTCTGTGTCTATCAATATTATCATGCGATTCTTATACTTTTTCTTATCAATATGGTGTATAATATCGATGGATTTTCAGATGTTAAACCATCCCCGCATCCCTGGGATGAATCCTACCTGATTAGGATGGATGATACGTTTTATATACTTTTGTATTCTATTGGCCAATATCTTGTTTAAGGATTTTTGCATCTATGTTCATTAGAGATATCTGTCTGTAGTTCTCTATTCCTGTGGGTATCAAAATTATAGTGGCTTCATAAAATGAGTTTAGGAGTTTGCCATCCTTTTCAATGGTCTGAAATGCTTTGTCGAGTATCGGTGTCAGCACTTCCCTGAATGCTTGGTAGAATTCCCCTGTGAAGCTGTCTGGTCCAGGGGCTTTTTGTTGGTAGCTTCTGGATAAGCATATCCATTTCTTCTTTTGCTATGGGTTTGCTTAGGTTCTTGACCTCTATCTGGGATAGTCTAGGGAGGGATTGTTCTCCAAGTATTTGTCCATATCGTCCACATTGTTGAACTCACTGGAGTACAGACTTTCATAGTACTTTGTGGATATCCTTTTAATCTCATTGGGGTCTGATGTGATTTCCCCTGTTTCATCCCTCATCCTGGCTATGGCTGTTTGTGCTTTCCTTTTCCGGTTAGGTTTGCCAGCAGTCTGTCTAATTTGTTGATCCTCTCAAAGAACCAGCTTTGTGCTGCATTAATCTTTTACATCCTTCTTTTGTCTTCCACTGGTTCAACTCTGCCCTGATTTTTATTATTTCTTTTGCTATTGGAGGGGTTGTTCTGTTGATGCTGGAGCTTTCGTGAGAGTGTTATCAGTTCATACGTCTCTTCCTTTTTCATATATGCACTTATTGCTATCAAGCTACCTCTGATAACTGTTTTCGCCATATCCCATGTTTTGAGATGTTGTGTTCTCATTTTTATTCGTTTCTCGAAACGAACCTCTTCTCTAATCTGGGCCAGTACCCACTCACGTCACAGAAGATCATTATTCATCCTCCAATTGTTTGCCCTTGTTTATCTGGTCATCCTTTTATCCATCTCCAGCTTTATGGCCTGGTGATCTGAGAAGGATGTCTGAGTAATCTTTGTGTGTGTGAATTCACTCAGGCTCAACTTGTGTCTCAGCATGTGGTCTATTTTCAAGAATGAGCCATGCACGCTTGATAAGTGTATCTTATTTTGGCGTTTAGATGGAAAGTTCTGCATATGTCTATCCAGTTGCCTAATTGTAGTGTTTAGCCCTATAGCCTCTTTGCTGATCTTCCTTCCCAATGATCTTTCTCTGAAAGTGGTGTATTAAAGTCACCTACTATAATGGTTGAATCTGTGATCATCTTTTTTCATGTATTGAGTAGTTTTTTGTGTGACAAATTTCGCAGGTCTCTCCTTAGGCGTATTTATATTTATTAAGCTCACTGGTTCCGGGTTAACTGATCTTTTGGCATTATATAGTGCCTCTCCTTATCTCTTTGTGTGGTTTGAACCTTGAGGTCAATTTTGACTGAGATTAGGATTGTGACGCCTCCTTTTTTTAAGTTGCCATTTGCCTGGTATATTTTCCACCAGCCTTTTATTCTTAGTTTATGTTTGTCTGTGAGCTTAAGATGTGTCTCTTGCAGGCAACAGATCGATGGATTATGTTTTCCAAGTCAATCTGCAAGTGTTTTTATTTTAGTGTAGGAATTGAGACCGGTGACATTTAGAGCTGTCATTACGGTCGGGGGATTCACTGCTTTCATCTCGTGCCTTCTGCGTTGGGTGTTTTCCTATCTCCCTTCATATCATTGTCTGTGTCTCTGTGGGGGCTTTCTTACTGCCTTATTCTCCCTCTGAGACCATGCTATCTTGGTGATTATCAGCTCGTTGGCGTCTGGTTGGAGTTGGGCTATGTGGTGTTCGCCTGCTTGTGTGGGTGGATGTTGGACTTCTGGCCATAGTGAGTCGGCAAGGATATTGCATAGGGTTGGGTGTCTTCTTTGTGTATTCTTTGAGTTTGTCCTTATCCTGAAAGACCCTTATCTCTCCTTTTATCTTAAAAGACAATTTGGCAGGGTAGAGGATTCTTGGGGAGGTGTTTTTTTCTTTCAGCTTTTGGAAGATGTTGCTCCAGTCTCTCCTCCTGTTCATGGTTTCTGCTGATAGGTCTGAGCACATTCTTACCTGAGAGCCATTGTATGTGACTGTCTCCCTTTCTCTTAGAATTATCTACTTTTCCTTGAAGTTGGATAGTTTAACTATTATATGTCTTGGTGAGCTCTTCCTGGGGTTTAGTCTAATTGGTGGCTTCTCTGCTTCCTGTATGAGTGTCTGATTCTCATTCATTAAGGTGGGAACGTTTTCTTCCAGGAATTCCCTTGTTAGTTTAGCTGTTGACTTCTTCCCTGTGTCTTGTTCCAGTCGGCCTGTAATTCGTATGTCTTCATAGCATCTGTCATTGGTCTCAGGTTTTCTTCTGCCTCTTTTATGATCTTGTTTGATTGTCTTTCTTGTTTGTTGAGGTCTGCCTGATTGTCTTCAAGATCACTGATACGATTCTCAGCCTCCTCTAGTCTGTTTGTGAGATCCGCAATCTCATGTGTAGCTTCTGCTACTTCATCTGTTAGCTCCTGTTTTTCCCTCTGGTGCATGGACTTCATCCCCTCTGTCATGAACTTCATACTCTCTCTCATGGACTTTATCTTCTCTATCATTGCCTCCTTAGTCTGTGTAGCTTCCCTCCTCTCCTGTATTACTCCAAGCAGCTTTCTGAAAATTTATTTTTGTGGCAGATCCATGTCAGATTCTTCTATGAGCATCATTAGCTCTGCTGTTGTGTTTTGTATTTCTTGTTTTCTTTTGGGGAGTGATGTGGTATGCTGTTGTTCACGTGATGATTTCGTGAGCTGGGCACCATATTTCTGGGAGACCAAGGGGTCCTGAGCTCTTTCTCTGTGTGACCGGCAATGGTGTTTTCTGGGATTTTTTCCCCCTTTTGTTTAGCAATGGTGTTCTCAAGGGCTGCCTGTGGCCTGCTATAGTGGTGGGTTAGATTTCAGTCTAGGTAGGTGCCACAGCGACTCAGTGGTCAATGGCAATGAGGGGCCTCAGAGACAGGAGTGAGGCTGGTGACTGTTTGTATGGCCCTGGGTTGAATTGGTCTGGGCTGTCAGGGCCTGATTTGCAGCCTTTTAAAAAAATTATTTATAGGCACCTCATAGAGGACAATGGTGAGGGAGGCCTTCACTGCCACAGGAGGGGATTTTGAGTGAAGGTGGGAACAACCCCACTGCCGCTGGTGCAGGTGCAGGAGAGAGCCTCCACAGGGTGGAGGTTGTGGGCACCAGGGGGCAGCAGTGGGGAACTCAGTATGACTGCTGGATAGCTCCAGGTACAGCGATCGGACTGTAGGGAGCCAATGGGGGAGTGGTGGTCACATTAGGATCTAAGGTGATGTGGCTGGCATGGGTCAGGGAGCTCCCAGAACTTGGTGCTGATCCCCTGGGTTCCAGAGCCAGACTAGATTTTGGGGAAGGATGCCCTCTGGACCAGGGATGTACTCTCCACTGTTCTGCTCGCACGGGCCCGGAGGGGCCCAGGCAGCAACAATCTGCACTGCCAGTGGAAGTGGTGCACGCCATGCAGGCCAGGAGGGCCCTGGCAAATACTATCTGCATTGCCGGAGAAGTGGCGTGCACCACATTGAGCTGCACAGGCCGGGGGTTACCTGGGCCATGATGATCCACTTCACTGGGGGAAGTGGCTCACGGTGCAGTGAGTTGCACAAGCCAGGAAGGGGGGGGCGGGGAGCTAGGAGCTGCGCTGCCAGGGAAATGGCGGGCAGGAAGTGGTGGGTGATACTTGGTGCGGACCGGGAGAGGCCAGGACTGTGATGAGCCAAGGTGCCCTGGAAGTGGCAGGTGCCATGCCTGCTATGTCAAGCCAGGGATGGAGGTGTCCCAGGTACTGGTGTGGGGAGCCCCACAGCTGCAGGTGATCACACTTACTGCAGGTCAGGCACCTGGGCCCTGGGTGGCTATTGGGAGAGACCAAAGCTTGGCAGTGGAATCACCACCTCATGGAGAGAGGAGGACCAGTAGGGAAAGGGAGCAGCTCCCCTGGGCGGGTGCCAGGAGTGGACAGCTGCTATGCAGTGGTCAAGCCGCAGCTTGGGGGAGCTCAACAAGACAGCCGTCCTGTTCTTGGGGTGGTGACCAGGCCAGGGGTGGGGTGGGGTGGGATACTGGCAGGTGGTGACTGAGGTGTGCAGGATCAGGACAGCCAGCAGGAAATCCTTGGTAAAAGGACACAAAGCTCCGGGGCTTTGGAGC
Organism: Echinops telfairi; assembly: GCF_000313985.2. Taxonomy (NCBI): domain Eukaryota; kingdom Metazoa; phylum Chordata; class Mammalia; order Afrosoricida; family Tenrecidae; genus Echinops; species Echinops telfairi. Next base: position 9,027,620 of record NW_022111363.1, on the reverse strand, counting down.
AAAGCACATTCGGGGGAGGGCTGCTTCTGGACAGTGTGAGAGGTGGGGCTCAGGTCTCGTGGGGATTTTTCTACTCACCAGAATCTTCCCACTTGACCTCCCAGACGCCAGCCTCACGGATCTCTGCAGAGCTCTCCGTATGGGCTGCTTCTCTGGGTGCCATTTTGAAGCTCCTCCTGAGCCTTGTCCTTGAGTAAATGCCTCCCTTATTACCTCAAATGGTTTATTATCCTGAGGTGCCATGTGCCTCCTTCGTGTTAACGATTTGTCTACTGTTTGGGTGAATATTGAGCCCTGCGGTGCATTCCATTCCATGACTGAAGCATGTGTAAGGAAATAGCGTGGGGAAGGAAGGTCCAACAAGCTCTTTGTGACCCATTATCCTGGTCTTTTCATGTTTTGTTACATCTATATTTGCCACAATTTTTTAAAAGCGTGTACTGTTCTTATCAGGGTCGGAAGGGGTCCTATGTGACTGCCCTGGAGAAGGAGGATAGAGAAGCAGGCTTCCAGGTTGGATGCTAAACGAATGCCAAACTCACTGCCATCACACCAATTCTGACTCACGCCGACCCTTTAGAACCATCCCTGTGAGTTTCTGAGATGGTAACTCTTTACAGGAGTAGAAAGCCTCGTCTTTCTCCTGTGGAGCCACTGGTAGTTTAGAACTTCCGACCTTGCCATTCGCAGCCCAGCCCAGAACCACTAGGCCACCGGGGGTGTTACCCAGGATATAAACCAGCCTGGGAAAGGGGAGAGCTGAACCTGAGAGGGGACAGGAGGCAGGGGGAAAGTGAGAGGTCGAGGGGCACACCACTCATAGTACTAGCTTTTGTTGCACGTTGCACTTCAGTATCAATACTGGAGGATGACATTTTTAAAAGTATGGGCCCCGGATTTTGTTAAATAACAGTAATCACCTCCCTGCTGCTCTGTCGACTCTCACTCAATCTTCTAAGCCCGCACATCTCGCCAGAAGAAGCACCTTCATGCCACTTCCAGGATGCTGTGCCTCTTCTCCAGTTGTCCTGACACCATGCTTCCCAAGGTGGATGCTGCCACCCCTGAGGGTGGTGCTGGAGTGATCAGGAGGGACTCCAAAAGCAGAGACCTGCATGTCCTCTGGGATTATGGGCTATATGTAGTACAGGAGTTTTCATTGCTGGGGCGGGGGGGTGGAATGCACTGAGTAATTTTTTTTTCCCTGAAAAAGGCAAGAGATCAAATAAGTTTGGGAACCTACACTCTGGCACAGGGGTCGGCAAACTCTTGAGACAGAAGAGCCCTTACAGAAGTCCCTCACAACAAGTCAAAACAAATTATTCCTGAGCCATGAATAGCTTTTTACAAACAAGAGACGTCACCATGATCTGAGTGTTGTCCTTTAAATTTTGTCAGTCTTACCGTCAGAGCCACATGCCGGCACTGAAAGAGCCACAGTTTGCAGACCCCTGGTGGAGGATAAAGGACAGACCCCTTAACTTGGGCTGTGCATTTATTGTGTGCTTATGGATGTGGTTGGGGCGGGGGGAGGGGCAACACAGAGCTTTGTTTGTTGTTTACTTTTCTGAAGTTTTACCAACAAAGCATGCATACTATTTTACTTATGCTGCTGGAAGCGTAAAATGTATTCCACACACTATAGAGGACTAAGCATTAGGAGGCACATCTATTGTGGCCCTCAAGTTCTTCTTCCTTGGGAAAAGCCCTGGACACCTGCCTTGAAAGGTCACAGCCTGGTGACCCTAAAGAGCAGTTGGGCCTTGCACCCATGGCCCGCCATGCGTTAGAACCAGCTCGGCAGCCAACAACAGCACACTACGCATCTATGACCTGTGCGCATCCTGGGTTTGCTCACCGAGCCTGAAGCATCGGGTTGGTTTTGGTTTTACCGACTCTCTGCTCCCATAAAGATTTACCATCTCAGACACCTAAGAGCAGTTCTACTCTGCGTCCTAGGCTCGCCGTGAGTCAGAACAGATTGGTCAGCCATGGGTCTGCCTTGATTTGGTCCAGGTTGACTAGAGGAACAAGTCCAGAGGACACGCACTCACATGAGTGTAAGAGAGAACTTCATATGGAAGAGTAATTGTATATTGAGACACATACCAGCCCAGTCCAGATCAAGTCCATGCGTCTGAGATTAGCCCATACGTTCAATACTAGTTTGTAAATCCTTCTTCGGACTCACACAGCACATGCAATGATGCTGAATGCAGGAAGATCTTGGGCTGGTGGGTGAAAAGTCTTGTGGATCCAGTGATGGTGGAAGCATCTCAGCGGTGGCACGGGTCTCCACATGGCTCCTCCAGATCTCCGAGTGTCTCCACAGCAGGAAAGGGAGGCAGAGAGAAAGTGTGTGGCTCACCTCCAGCGGGAAAGAGAGGGAGTTCCCACAGTCCTCATGAGAAGGCCCGCCCACAAGGAGACATCATCAGGTTGCAACCTGATTGACAGGCTAGACTCCACCCCTGTACTTATCAAGGTGACATGGAATTATGTCACCACCTCAGATCCCTATAAGTTGGCCTGTTTATTGTACCAACCCTAGCCCATGTCTCTGCGGTCCACAGCGGTTTCCTAGCACTTCACAAGCATCTGATTAGTGTTCGTTAAATGATAGCTCCCATCATGCTCCCTTTGCTCCCAGGACAGCTTCCCAGCATTCCTCTGCCAAAATCCAGCTCATGTCCATGTCCTTACTTCTGACCATGCTCCTTCACCCCACTTAGAAGACCCTCTCCCTTTCCTGTCTTGAAATCCTTTGCCCTCAGACACCAACTCTTACACACACACACACACACACACACACACACACACAGAGACTACATTTTATTAAGTATTCCCTAGGTTCTGGACCCTGTCCACGGAGGTGGACACTAATGTCATTCTTCACAGATGAGGAAAGGGGAACGCTGGTTAAGCAACTGCTCCCCCAAGCTGAGCCTACTCCCTCCAGGTTCCCCGGCCCTTTCTCTGAATTCCTACGGTGGAGTGCTGTGCTTCTAAACAGCTCATTCGTATCCAGTTATTTTCTGCATCTTATTTTTCCTTTCTAACGAGAGATGAAATTCCTTAAGGGCCTGCAAGATTTCTTCTTCTGTCATAAGACTTGTGGACAAGAAAAGCAAGAGACGGGGGTGCGGGGGGGTTGGGGGGGCATACGGAATGACTTTAATAAACCTTACACTGAGGATCATTTGAAGTCCCTGAGTGATGTGAATGGTTATCTGGCTCAGCTGCTAACCAATAGGTTAGGGATTTAAGTCCGCTCAGAGGCACCCCAGAAAAGAGGCGTTGTGGAGGTTAGATTTTATGCCAACTTGGTGGTACCCTTGTGGAGGTAGGGTTGGAATCCAACCTCCCAGCCAGATGGTAGCCAGGTGACACCCCCTTGAGGGGTCATTTTTATTAGAGAGACAGTGAGAATGTCTCTCTCTTTCCGTCACCTTCCTCCTTGCATGAATTCTTGTGGGCTGCTGACCTCAGGAGTTGTCGGGCCCTGCCATGCTCCCACCAACCTTGGATCCACGGGACTCTGCACCCACCAGCCGGTGACCTCCCGGCTTCTGCTTCACCATCTGCCTATAGCCACGAGAGTCTGGAGACAACTCAGGCTAGCATCAGACTCGGGGGCTTGGTTGGCCTGGGCTGGGACACCTTCTCCATCTAAAATTGCTTCTTGACACAAAGCTCTTTCTTATACACAGATGCTTAGTTCTCCTGAGGAGCCAGTCTGCCCCAGGCCTGGTTATTCTGCAGACACCCCTGTGGGCCACAGTTCCGCTCTGACACGCATGGGGGCGTGTGCATGGATGAGCCACCGGTTGTAAGAATCGTGACATTGTCTCTGAGTTGTAACTTTCTCTTGGGCTCCCAAGCCCACTCGGAAGCGTATGGTCTCCTCACTCCCCAGAGAATGGGATGACTGCTTCCATGACTCACCCTCATGACAACCACACAACATGGAGCCGGATGGTCCCCCTGGACACTACTTCTGGGGAACTGTGGGGGAACTGTGGGCGAAGGCCCCAGAGGAGCCTGGGGGCTTAACTGGAGCCCTCAGGCCCAAAGTCTGTCTCCCAGGGCATGGCAGGAGCACCTGCACATGACGCCCCCTTTCAACTCAGTCAAAGGGCTCTCGTGCCTGTGATCTCTCCTCTACACAACATCCCTGTCAGTGGGGGGCATCGCTATGCCCCATTTGAGGCGACAGAAAAGAGAGGCCCAGAGATTCCATATCCTGTCCGGAATCTCCCAAGGCAATCATCCCGCAGAGCCAGTTCCGAGATACATTCATTTATTTATTTATCTCTGAACCTCCCTGCGCAGTGCCCAGCCTGCCTCCCGCCCATCCGTTCTCCGGCACCGACCTCAGTACCAGGAGGCAGCCTGTCCTTTTTGCACTCACTCCCTGGGTGTGGAGGGGGACATGAAACGCTAGCCTCTGTAAGGTTGTATCAGAAAGCCTTGCTAATCCGTCCGCCAGCCGTGGGCTGTTAGATAGCAGGGTAAAGTGCCTCACTGCAAGGATTACCTTCCCATTTGCCTGGGCAGGCAGGGGGAGGCGGCACACCTGGCGGGGCCACCGCACTTTCTCTGCAAAAGTGAAGTCTCCAGTGACTTCCGTCCTGCCTCGTGCCCACCACGTGGCTCCTCAAACGAGTGGTTCAAGTGACCATGTGTTGAAAGTTCTTCATTCATCCAGTACGTTCCAAGCTAAACCCTGGGTTAGACATTGTGCTAGTCTGGGTAGACTAGAGAAACAAATTCATAAACACACATATGTATATAAGGGAGAGGTTTATGTACCAGAGGAATTAAACATTGAGAAAGCATCCCAACCCAGTCCAGTCCAAAGCCTAAGTCTGATATTAGCCCATATGTCTGATGCCAATCTATAAAGTCCTCTTCAGACTCACGAAACACATGCAGTGAAGCCAAATGCAGGACGATCACAAGCCAGTGGGTAGAAAGTCTTTGGGTCCAGTGGCGTTGTAAGCATCTCAGTGCTGGCAGGGGTCTCTGTGGATTCTCCAGCTTCCAAGGTCTGGTTGCGTCCATGTGTCTTGTCTTCTGCAATGTCTCCCAGGGAGTAGCAGAGAGAGAGAGAGGTGTCTTCCGCCTCTACAGAGGAAGTACCAGATTTCCCAGAATTCTCAGAAGGCCATGCCCACACAAGTCTCATCGGCTATCTACAGATGGACAGCTTATACTCCACCCCTACACTCTTAATCCTTCAATTGACACCAGATTAGATAACTACCACAGACCTTATCTAATGACCTTGGAGAAAAGGAATAATGCACACACCCCCACTCCCATCATCTAAGGGCAAGTCAGAAAGCAACGCTACTGGGCTTCCAGTGCCTACACGCATGAGTCTGTCTGAACAGAACATGCTCACACATGTCTCTGTGTTCAGGAATGGCCCCAGGCAAGTTCTCCCAGCAACCCTCGTCTTGGTCTCATGAAAGTGCCTTCTGAAAACATAAACAAAAATGGACATTCTTTGTGCCATCGGGTTAGTAGCTGATTTTGAACGAAACTCAGCATTTTTAACCAAACCTCTTCCCAGAGGTGGGAGCTCTGCCTCATGTATCGTTAGTCGACTGTTTTGAGGTGCGGTGAGCTTATTGAGGACGGTTGGGAAAACCTCGAAGATGAGCCAAGAGGGGAAGGCAGATGCAGAAGCTGTGGCTGCAGTCCAGAAAGTGGGGGAAGCAGACTGCAGAGCCACTGGTGTGACACGCTCCAGCACCAGCTGAAAGAAGGTGCAGACACTTGAACGGAGGCCTGTCCTGCTGGTTCCAGAGGCCTGAGCTCCGCAGCGCCCAGGGAGGCAGCGGGAGGGCTGAGCAGGAATGCAGACTCCAATGCGCGGGCCTTCCTTCCGGAGCAATTCGCTGTGGCTTGCGACCAGCAGCTTCCACGTGGGGGAGGCGCTGGCCCACTCCAAAGCGATCCCTGGGGAGGTTAGTCTTATTCAGGTTACAGCAGAAGCTTAGGGTCCTGTCTGTAGAGGCAGGGGTTGTGGA
>NW_022111363.1:9018393-9021482 GCF_000313985.2 Echinops telfairi | reverse complement strand
GATTCAGACTCTCTGCGCCAGTCCCCGTTTCCAAATTGTGTTTGTGACAGAGGGTTGTCAGAATGGTCTGTTTATGTGTCCATCTTCTTGGGGGTTTTAGATTTTTATGTCAGCCTTGAGAATGATTAGGGTTGCATGGTGTACCTGAGGGGAGTCCTCTTCTGCCCCGTGAAGAGAGTGGTTGGGCCCTTCCTATGCGTGCACCTGCTAGCAAAGCAAGGCTAACACCAGGAGCCCTAAGCACCTCTCAGGTCCACAACAAGACGTTCTGAAGCTTGCCAGCACCACAGGGGAGCAGAGGCCTTTCACAATGGCATCAACTTCATGCTTTCTGTGTTTTTGAATACTAGTTCTTCTCCCCCCTTCTCCTTCACCCCCTCCCTCCTTCACTCTTTTTCTGGAAGCATGGCATCACCACAGCAGTCTGGGGCATGCTAATGGGAATGAAGATAAAGTCTATTTGCTGACCTGTTTGTTAGGGGCCCTAGTGATGCAATGGGGACAGTGCCCATCTGCTGATAAAAAGGCGGTTCCACCCTACAAGCCAGCCAGCCACTTACCAGGAGAAAGATGGGTCTTCTGCTTCTGTAACTGCCAGACGTGGTAAACCTATGCTGTCCCATATGGGCACTCCAAATGGCTTAGGTGGTTCTGGTGAGCTTCACTCTTAAAAATTAAAGAACTGCTCCCCCTGCCTCTCTCTATATAATGCTAGCTCCTGGGCAGGAATCTTGATCCATCTTGCTCATCGCTCTGGTAGGCAAGCGTGGGCAGCTGTTGGAGGACTTTGCCACCAGAGGGAACCTTTGGAGACGCTCATCACCACTGCCCTGCCAGCCGGTGTCCCCATGATTGTTTGTCATGAGTGTTTTCATAAAGACGCCTCTCCAAGCAAAGAGCTTTTCTAATCAATAATAAGAAATTGATGGTGAGGTTTTAGGGGCCCAAACTCACTGCCTACTCAGAGTGACCATAGTAGCACAGAGTAGAACCACCCCTGTGAGTTTCTGAGACTGTCACTCTTTACAGGAGGAGAAAGCCCCATCTTCCTACCGCTTAGGGGCCAATGCAAGTTTTTTAAAAAGGAATGTTGTGGAGCCGATTCCGATGCGAGGCCAGCCCACGCGTCCTTGAGTGGAGCTGAGCTCCGTGGAGTTCTCTAAAGAAGGAATCACCAGGCTTTTCTTCTGAGGCGCCATTTGGTTAGTAGCCAAACACAGTGACCATTACATTTCCAGCAAGCAGCCTAAAACATGACTTTCACAACGTTGTGTCTTTCCATAATGCCAGCTGTATCTCCCCAGTAGAATAACAAGTCAATAGGCAGGTAGAGCCTTCCGGCTCTAGTCAGAAGGGGCGGTCCCATTGTTAACCATGTAAATTACAGCACACACAGAGAAGCACCAGTCCCTGGTTCGGTGGTTCGGTGGTTCGGTCTGGTCAGGATAAGAGGCTTCATTCAGTGACTCTTGACTCCGGATATACTCACTCTCTGTCATCAAAGCGCTTTCAATGCATAGCGACCCTTTCAGACAGAGCAGAACTGCCCCCGGGGGTTTTTGAGACTGTAACTCTTCATGGGAGTAGAAAGCCTCATTTTTCTCCTGAGGAGCAGCTGGTGGATTCGAACTTCTGACCTTGCGGTGAGCAGTCCCGATGTCTAATCACTATAGCACCAGCGCTCCAGATACACTAGTATTGAGAAACGTTATGCTCTTGGTGGTGTGAAAGAGCAGAGGTGTCACCTCAAGCAGTCGTGGTGTGACCAGGGCTGCTGTGCTCTGAGCAAGGCAGTTTCTCACGGAAATCAGACGGCAGTAAGCGCTCAGTCGGTCCTCATGAAGGGAGGGGTTTTTGACTGTCCAGGCAGTTGGCTGTCAGCTCTGCCAGTGACGCCAGGAGTGAGCAGAAATGACGTTTCTGGCTGTGCCTTTTTAAATGTAAAAAAGTGCCCCCGTAGGCATCGTTGCATTAGGTCTTCTTCCTTGGCTAGCCAACACAAATGTTTCTAGGTCTAAGTGCAAGTTTGACTTCCAAGCCAAATTCACTTTTAAAGAAAAACAAATTTTTACTTCAAAATAAAAGCATGTTTCATTTTAAAACAAGTTCCTTATCTATCTAATACAGATCTTTATACCTGGCTGAGTTTTTCAAAATGGGGTTGTTTACACATTTGATATTTGTAACACATTTATACCACCCAGGGACTCTAAAACAACAAGCAAGCCATGTCTTAATTTTAACTCATAGCCCATATATTACAGAGTAGAATGGTCCATTCGGTTTTCTGGGCTGTCAGAGCTGACTGCCCAGTGGGGTCGTGTGCCCAGAGACCAGGCCTGAGCAACAGAAAGTCCTGGGGCAAAACACCATGTGTAGATTCCTAATGACACCCCTCACCCACCCTCCATCTCAGCGAAATGCCCAGACTAGTTTAAGAGCTAGTTATAAGGTGTTCATGCTTGAGAATTCTAAGTGGTCTGCCCTTCATGTTTTCTAATAACAGACAGGAGGGTGTTTCAAAAAAGGTTATAGAAATTGGAATCAAAAGAGAAAATGGAATTTCCCCACAAACTGTTGAAGCACAAAACCAAAGCCAAACTCACTGCATCGAGTCAATGCCGACCCCACTGAGGGTTTCAGAGACCGTGGTTTGGGGAGTAGGAAACCCAGTCTTTCTCCTGAGTAGCTGTTGGTGGTTTTGAACTGCTGACCATGGGGGTCACAGTCCAATATGTAACCGCTACACCATCAGGTTTCCTCTTGTATACAAAAAGCAAGGGCGAAACTATATTCTGGGGCACGTGATCTATAAAGACATAATGAGAGGTAATAACAACAAAAATGGGGAGAAAAATGACATTGATACAGAATTTCTTATGTCTTCTTGAAGTTCGCGTTGTACCAACTTATCCAAGAAGGTTATAAATACAAGTTGTTAAATGTAATACTCATGGGAGCCACTAAGAAAACATACGAGGGGGTACCCCCCACAAAAAAAATTGAATTGTGCTAAGCAGAGCAGAGCTTTCATAGTACGCATTTTCCCCACGAAGCTAGCATTGAGCAACTCACTCTGAGTTAGTGCA
>NW_022111363.1:9014100-9016913 GCF_000313985.2 Echinops telfairi | reverse complement strand
TTGATGTATGTATGGATTGTGATAAGAGTTGTATGAGCCCCTAATAAAACTATAGAAAAAAAAAGAATCAAGAGACTGAAAAACCATATGTGTAGTATTAAGTTAAATTTGGGGGTGGGGGTGAGGGGCCATCCCCACCTTGCTGCTACTACCCACGGGTTCGGTAAGCACAATTGCACAGTTGAGATATATAAGTATTATATTAAAGTCATCTAGAGCATGAGAGATACAATAATGCAGTCAGACACATTACATGGTAGCATTGCTCACCTCAGCCCTGCTTGGCGATCCACGTGGAAGGTGAGTGGGAAGGGAAGGAGGGCAAGGGAACAAGGGAGAGAGGACAGGAGAGGAGAGGGAGAAGAGAGGGGAGCCAGAGAGTGAGAGGTCAGAAAACTCTATATTGCTGACCCACGCCTATATATCTTTGGGGGTGTGCAAGCCCCTAATTACAGGTAAAGACATACAGGAAGGGGTTACACTGTAGGTTACACAGTAATGAGGGGGTGGTCTGGGGGGTGGTCTCTGGGTCTCCATAGGAACCATTATCAGTAGGTGAAAACTCCACCTACAGGAACTAAGCTAATGGTCCCAAGCCTTAGCTCATTGTCCCCAGCAGCAGGGAGCAGGCCCACCCCTTGGTCTGGCAACTGACTGTCTTCAGGGGGGGAATGCCTGCGCATCTGACCTCCCCCCACATGTATGCACCCAATATTGGGGCACCTAAAGACAGAGAGCAGACACTGGGAGACCAGAAGGGAGTCATGGCGCAATAACAGTAGGAGAGCGAACAGACAATGTTCACTGTAGCAAGAGCGCCCAGGACAGAGAGGCCTGGATGACACTGTAAACCAGGTAGACTTAACAGACAACCCCAAACAGCTCAATTCACCTCCTGCTCCCATGCACCGGGATCGTTCTCCAGAACAGACAGAAGCAAGTTTTGGTCGATTTAAGCAATAGTGACATCCTACAAAATATTTTCTCTGGCCATAATGGAGTGAAGCTAGAAATCAATAACAAATGAGAATCTTAGAAAATATAAAAATATATGGAAATGAAACAATGCAGTATTAAACTACCAATGGACCAAGAAAGAAACGAAATGAGAAATCACAACTTTACTATAGTCAAATGCAAAGGAAAGCCCAATTTTTAAAACTTATGGCAGTGAAGGCAGTACTCAGAGGAAAACTAAGACAACAGATGCCTACCCAGAGACAGAAAAGAGTTCTCCAATCAGCAGTCTAACTCCAGGAACTAGAAGAGGAGAGCAAACTACGTCTAAATCTCCCGTAAGGAAGACCAGAGCCTAGAAAAATAAAATTAAAAATAGAAAAAGAGCAGAGAAAGACAATAAAACCAAAATTGGTCATTCACTTCCTCACATTTCTCTTCATTGTGTTGATTAGAGAAAAGGAAGAAGACACACGGGTGTCATGAACTTGGATGGTCGCCGTGGCTGCAAAGATGAGCAGGGAGCAGGGCTGCCAGTGCTTCCTTCTGTTGGGCACAGGGCGGCTGCCAGTCGGAAATAACTCAGTGCCACCCAACAACACCAACAACCAAATGTTTGCTTCGGGATCACTGTGGACTCACCGCCAATCATATGAAGTCAGACCTCAGGATCCCACGTACCCTTCACCCAGTTACTCACAGTGGTAGCATTTCCCCAAGCAACAGTGCGATCTCACAGCGAGGAAACAGATATGGATGTAATCCATAGATTGTACTAGCTCTGTGCACACTCGTTTGTATCTCTGTGTGTTACGTTCTATGTGATTTTATCTCATGTATGCATTCACGTGACCATCTTCATAGAGTCAAGAGAGAGGACAATTCCATCACACCAGGACCTCTGTGTTGCTCTTTATAACCCTAGTGGTGTAGTGGTTATGAGTTGGGCTGCCATCCACCTAGTCAGCAGTTCAAAACCACCAGCCACTCCCTGGGAGAAAGACTCCCGTAAGCAGTTACAGTCTTGGAAACCCAAGTGGACGGCAGTGGGTGAATGAGTTTTGGCCATAACCACCCCCTCTGCTCCCCAACTCTGACAGCCATCTCTCTCAATCTGTCCCTTCAAGAATGTCATACAAATGGAGTCATACAGTGTGTAACCTTTGGGGATTGACTTCCACTCTCGGCACAATTCCCTAGAGACTCATCCAAGCTGTGTGGCGTCTGTAGTTCATTTCTTTCATTGTGGAGTATTCCGCGACATGGAGAGTAGTAGTGGCTATGTTTGGTTTTATAAGACCTCCCAGTGTGTCTGCGCCTGTTCTCACTCCCCCGGCAGTTTACCAGGGCTCCAGTTTTCCTCACCACTATCCAGCATGATCACCATTCTTATTAGTGTGGGGTCGTATTTCAAGGTCGCCATCTCCTTAATGGCTAACAGTATTAAACCCCGTTCACACGCTTCTTTGCCACCTGTGTTTCATCAATGTCCAGTCTGTCTTTTGTCCATTTTCTCATCTGATTGTTCTGGGCTTTTGTGTTTAATGTTGAGTTTTCAGAGCTTCCTGTGTATGTTCTCAAAACAAATCCTGCCTCAAACATGAGGTTTGCAAAGATTGTCCCCCAGTCCCTGGTTTGTTTCCCTTCCTGTCACAGGGCCTTTCACAGCCTGGGCGTGTTCCATTACGATGAGGCTCCGTTTATCGTTATTTAGTTAGTTTTTTCTTTTACGGTACGTGGGGTAGTTACATAATTTCATGTCAACTTCCTAAATAAGTGTAGAGTGGAGTCTAGCCTGTCAATCATGTCAGCCTGATGATGCCTCCTTGTGGGTGTGGCCTTCTCATAAGGTTTGG
>NW_022111363.1:9007072-9012901 GCF_000313985.2 Echinops telfairi | reverse complement strand
TTTGAGTTTTGGCCCACATTTTCTCCCACTCTGTCTACACCTTCCATTGTGACCCTTCTCAGAACAATTGCCAGAAATAGCCAGGCACCATCTAGTCTCCAGGACGGTGGGGGCTGAGGTTTGAATGGTCCACTAGTTGTTTACATGCATCTTTGATGGTCTTCACTTGACTTCGCTTTGGATGGGGATGTGGACAGACTCATACTTGCACATCAGATGGCTGCTAGCAAATTTTTAAGATCTCAGTCGCTACTCAAAGTAGGGTGTAGACATTGTCTTTGTGGACTCATTATGCCTTTTGACCTTGGCGTCTCCTAAGTCCATGGTCCTGAGCCCTCAGGCCCCAAGATTCATTCCCATAAAGTATATGGTTATGGCTAATACTTTTTCATGACTTTGCCCTCTACCATATCCATAGCTATATCTGCAGCACGTATAAATACATATATACAAATATCCTCGGCCAATCCTATATATATTTACACATTTAAAAAATGTTAATTCTTACAAAATGAATACCATTATCACCATGTTCTTCATATGTTACAAATGGAGAGAAAGCCAGAGATATTTAGTAATGTGCCCAAGGTTCACAGCCGGTGTGTGGTAGACAAAGGTCAAGGTTTGGATGAAGGGCTTCTTGATACTTAGGTGATTATACTGAACCCTTGCCCCCATGACCTGAAGTCTTGCTTCCTGGAGACAGCTTCCAATTGCTGCATATGCTTCTGTCCCCTGCTAACCTGGCACTCACCTCAGCACACAGATGACCAGAGTTGGGCCTGCCAGAGCTTGTTCAGGTTTTGTCCTGTGACATATTTGCAGGTGGAGGACAGGGGAAGATCAGGGAACTTCCATGTATGCAAATGATGGACAGATAAGCTTGCCATTCTGGTTTGAGAACAGGCTTACATGGAATTGCAGCATCTTCCCGAGGATTACAGAAATAGTCTGCCAGATTGTTGGGCTGTGGGTGGCAAGTTGAACATTTTAAGCCAAATGCCAGAAAGTATACAAAAAAGGACCTATTTGTAATTGCACACATATATTGAATATGTAATTTTGAAACAAGGAAAACAACTAAATATGTGTACATATAAGTAAATATATATGTATGTATGTGGGTGTACATATATGTATCTGTGTGACACATATATTCACATACATAATAAAGCACATGGGAACACAGTTATGAATATTTCTTAGCTATAACCAAAGACCTCACAGAGTTGGTCAATTGTCATAATGGTTCATATTGTTATGTTCTGCACCCTAGTTTGGTGAAAAATGTCTGGGGTCTTAAAGGCCGGAAAACAGACACCTAAGAAATGGGTACTGATTCCTGTTCATCTTGATTCATGATTTGTATTCACCAAAGAGGAAGTAGAAAAACAGATTCCAGTAAAGCACTAGTGTACCAGACAAATAGTCTACGTGATTCCTACTCTCACCTCCACAGAGACCAGACAAACTGAATGGTGCCTGGCTTCCTGTAACAACTGTTCTCGTTAGGGAGGCACTAGATGGGCCTGATAGAATGGGGGGAACATGTGGGACACAGAGTCTCAAATTCTGAAGAAGAAGGAGGTGGAGGGAGGAGGAGACAATGATCAATTGAACTGATTGCGACTGGAGGACTCCTGCAAAGAGTTACAGTCTCACAAAGCCATGGGGCAGCTCTAACCTGTGCTAGAGGGTCTGACTACGAGTCAGAATTGACTTGATGGTAGTGTGTGTGTGTTGCCTTCAAGAGGCTCCATGGTGCACAGGATTACATGTTGAAACCTGTTCTCAGTTTAGAAACCGCTAGCTTTTCTACTCCTGAAAAGAGTTATAGTCTCAGAAACCCACAGGAGCAGTTCTATCTTGCTCTAGAGCAGTGGTTCTCAACCGTCCTAGTGCCGCGACCCTTTAATACAATTCCTCATGCTGTGGTGACCCTCCCCAACCCTAAAGTTATTTTCATTGCTACTTCATCACTGTCATTTTGCTACTGTTAGGGTCATTCAGCCCCCAAAGGGGTGGCGACCCCCAGGTTGAGAACCACTGCCCTCGAAGGTCTCAATGAATCTGGATCGACTGACTCAATGGCAGTGAGTCGTTTGGTTGGGTCTGGGTGTTGCCTTCAGTAGCCTGAGGAAAATTGGAGGCCTGAGCCTGAGACCACCTGGCCCAGGGGCTGTGCTCCATCCCCTTTCCCGATCTCTGGGCCCACAGATCAGCAGATACAAGAGGAAATAAGCTTGACCTGACCTTCCGGACAATCACCTTCCAAGCTTCTCTTGGGAAGGGTTTGAGGCTGGTCAGGGGGAGGCAGGGCTGCTCCAGGGCAGCCGGCTCTTCCTGCTCCACCTTGCTCCTGCAGCCCCCTTCTGACTTCACCTTTGGGATGGGTCTCCTGTTGAGATGCAGGCACCGGGGGGGGCGGGGGGTATCCCCCTTTTCCATCTTTCTCCTCATCTTCTCAAAAAGGCTGCCTCCACTCCTCCCGTGTCTATGAGGATGAAATAATCCTGAGTTGGAATCTTGGCTCTCCCATCCACCGGTGATGTAACCATTGATGAAGCCCCAGTTCCCTCAGCTGTAAAGAGGAAGATGCTCAACTTGTGACAGTGCTGCGGATTAAAACTAGATGGTACCCATAAAAGTATAAGCACTATGTAAAGTGAATGGTGCTCCTGGAACAGAGCTAAGGCTCAATTCATAGTGGCTGTTGTCATTGGTTCCTTTGACAACAGTCTCCTAGTTAATCTGATTCATCCTGGTGACTGCATGTGCCTTGTTATGGAAAGAGACAACTCTCCAGCTTCTACCTGGAGCCTAGGTCCATTTATCATGCCCACCTGGGCACCTGGAAGATTGGTAGCATGGAAGAGGGGCTGTGTTAGTCTTGGTAGACTAGAGAAACAAATCCACAGAAACTCATGTGTGTAAGAGAGAGTTTTATATAAAGGGTAAGTGTACATTAAGAAAGCCTCCCAACCCAGTGCTGTCCAAGCCCTTAAGTCCAACATTAGACCACATGCCCAACACCAATCCACAAAGTCCTCCTCAGTTTCACAAAACACATGCAATGATGTTGCCTGCAGGAGGAAAGCCGAATCAGTGAGTGTGTAAGCATCTCAGTGCTGGCAGGGGTTTCCACGAGGCTCCTCCAGCACCCAGGGCTTCATTGGGGTAGGTCCATGTGGCTTCTCCTCAGGGATGTCTCACGGGAAGTGAGCCTTGCCAGCTGAAGCAAGGAACTGGCTAAGGCTGCTGCACACTGGTCAGACCAGGGGTCCTCAAACTTTTTAAACAGTTCACTGTCCCTCAGACCTGTTAGAGGGTCAGATTATAGTTTAAAAAAAAACTATGAACAAGTTCCAATGCACACTTCACATATCTTATTTTGAAGTAAAAAAAACCAAACAGGGCAAAAACACCTGGCGGGCCAGATAAATGTCCTCGGCGGGCCACAGTTTGAGAACGCCTGGGTCAGACCATCCAAAAGCAAGAGACTTGAGAAATAGAAAGGCGAGGCTCGCTGAGCCATTTACTCTCTTCCCTTCAATTAACCCCACGTGTGTTTATCGGCCAGGTTGGCACAATAAACCTTAACTATCTCAAGGGCCTCTGCAGCTTAGGACCAAAGAGTAGGGATTTTCTCCTCCGGTTGGTGGACTCCTCAAACCCTGAGGACGGCCACTCTGGGGACTTCCCAGGGACCTCAGCCTAGACTCACGCCAGCAACAGGTGAGAGGTCACCCCCTCTGGCACTGCCCTGCAGCATTTCTCCCAGCAGCACTTACACCTGAACAATGCCTGGAAGGCCCACAGCTCTGTGGTTCTCCGAGGGACAGACTCCACACACTCCACGGACCTAGGACCCCAGG
Source organism: Echinops telfairi (assembly GCF_000313985.2). NCBI lineage: Eukaryota > Metazoa > Chordata > Mammalia > Afrosoricida > Tenrecidae > Echinops > Echinops telfairi. Next base: position 9,009,026 of record NW_022111363.1, on the reverse strand, counting down.
CCCAACACCGGGAAGTCTTTCTCCATCGTCACCCGCATATTCAGACAAGGTCCAAGATGCCACCTGCATGGACCTCAGGAAGTTTAGGAAGCAGGGACTCCACAGAGAAAGGGGAGGCCAGGCCCATCCAATATGCTGCCAGGAAACCTTGTCTTCACTGCGGTCCTGGCTCACCTTCCCCACCTGGACAGCTGTGTGTCTGTCTAGGAGCCAGGCTTATCTCTGCAGGTACCTTTGCCCTCCTGCCCCAAGTCTCTGGGGTAGCCCTCAACAGCCCCACACAGCTCCATGATCCCTGGAGTCCAGGCTGCCCAGGGAACGAGGCTCGGGTTGTTAGCCAGCTGCTCCTGGGAGCATCCCAGTCCTATCTTGTCCCGGGAAAGTAGTCACAGTCCATAACTGGGCCAAGGAGCATGCCTCCCCATTGCAGGGGTCCCTCTGAGGTTTCAGCAGAGAGCAGACCCCCCCACCCCCCCAAAAAGGAGTGGCCTGCAGAGAGTCATCCCCTGCACCCTTCTCCCTGCTGCACGCTGTCCATACCAAGCCCGACTGGCATTTTGAAAGGCGCCTCACTGGATACTGAGTGAGGACAGAGAAAAGCGAGCAAGCAAAGAGCCAACAAGAAAGGCCGCCTTAAGGCAGTGAGGCCAACAGATTCAGACCAGAAACCCCTCATTATAATCTGAGACATGCCGGTTTTTTCTGGGGAGGGGTGGGGCTGCCCCTCGCTAGCGCAGCCTTGGCATCTCTCTAAACTCTCAGATCTGGGTGCCTTTGAGTGGCATGAATAAAGAAGCCAGTTTCTACCTAGGATTGGGTTTAAATAAAAGGAATCCTAATTCTGCAGCCTACCCCCTGCTCCCAACACTCCCTCCCTCTCTCAAGGGTTCTGGGGTGGAGGGTGGGGGGGACCAAAGGCTGCAACTGAGGGAGGAGGGGTCTCTTGGGAGAGGGTGCTTTACAGAGACCTACCTCTTCCCCAGACGTGAGCTCCCTCCCCCATCTCTCTGGGCCTGGAGCCCCAGGGCTCAGGTCTGGGTTTCCCCGCCTTTGCACAGCAGGATCTTCTCCTCCATGGAGGAAGGAGGGGAGGCAGGCTTGTCTCGCTGTCCCCACCCTCCTGGCACCTGGCACCTGGGGAGCAGGAAGCGAAGGCTGCTCAGGCCAGCAGGCTGCAGCTGCTGCGCTGAGAGCGGGACGCCCCTGGGACCCCATGGCCGAGGGTGTGGAGCGGCGCCTGGGCAACCTGACCATCTTCAGCCGCGAGGACTTCGAGGACAACTGGCGCCAGGTGGCCAGCGGTGGCTTTGGCCAGGTGTTCCAGGTGCGCCACAAGTGCTGGCGGACCCACTACGCCATCAAGTGCTCCCCCTGCCTCCTGACGGACGCCCACAGGTACTGAGGGACCTCACCCTCCAACCAGCCCATTTCTTTCCAAGGATAAAGCTGGGCCAAGCCGGCTGCTGCTGAGGGAGGGGCAGCCTGAGCTTGGGGCCATGGCTTGTCCCCTCCTCCATTCTAAATGCCTCCCAGGAGCCTGCCCTCCCCAAGCTGGGCCAGGCCCGTTTTGTGTCCATTACCCGGCATGCAGATGGCGCAAAATACTTGTATGGGGAATCGATGGTGGCCACAGGTAAGCAGAACTCACCCTCCACAGATGCCGGTGTGCCATCTACCTCCCACACTCCGCCCTGCCTCCTCGTTCCAGCCACCTCCCTCCTTCCAAGTGCCTGAGTGGTGACGCATGGCCTTACCCGCCCTGCCATTGTACTACCCACCCCAGACTCCCAGGGCGGGGCTGTGGGTCTGCACCCAGCCAGGTCAGGGTGAGCCTGACAGGCTGATGTGCTCCTAGATGGACGCTGCCCAGGTTCCCCGGGCTCCGGGTCGCTGCACCCCTGCCTAGTTTTGTCTCTGGGTTCCCTGCAGCTCTCACCAGGCAGGGTACCACGCA
>NW_022111363.1:9004131-9006304 GCF_000313985.2 Echinops telfairi | reverse complement strand
GACAGGGGCAAAGCCAAGTAACCCACGGCTCACTCATTTTCCTTCCTGCACACCCTCCAGTTGGCTGTGAGGAAGAGTCAGACTACTGTAAGATGCGTCCAAATCATTGACAACCTCTGAAGGAAGGAGCAAACGGAAACCGATGGTACTGACACATCTATGCTGTTTGACATGGAATGTAACTCCGACAACTTTCCCTCCCAAGTTCTGGGAATTCCCTGGGTGGAAAAGGGGAAGGAAGTGAGCGGTAGTTAATGCCCTCCATGTGTCAAGCAACCGCGTGGGGCAGGACTACTCTACCATTCAGGATCGCCATGTATCGGAATCGGCGCTGGGGCCACAAGTTTGATTTTGTTGTTGTTTGAATGTGCCGAGTCAGTTCCTTGCTGGTGCAAGTAGTTAACGAGCCAGACTGCCATCTAAATGGCTGGGGGTTCGAGTCCAGCCAGAGGTGCCTCAGAAGGAAGGCTTGGTGATCTCATTCCAGAAACAACGGAGCCTTTGAAAACTCTCTGGAGCACAGTGTGATGATGACATACGTGGGTGGCAAATGCATCCGAGTCAAGCCCATAGCAATGGGCCTTGTTTTGTTTTCTTGTCCTTTATATGTGTCATGCACTGTGCCGAGGGCTCCCTATGCGTTCGTTATCGCAGTGGGCCCTCCTCCCGTCTACTCATTTGCTCATTTATAAATGCTTGTCTGCTCTCCTGCTGTGGGCAGGGCACAGTCCCTGAATGGAATAGGCGTGGCCCTGTTCTACCGGGACCCTGGGGCTCGGGACTCCAGCTCACACACAGGAGACTTATGAGAGAGAAGACGTGCATGGTTCTGGGAGAGTTTAACACAGTTGGTTGCAATCAGTAGTCTTCGCTGAGGAAGTTAACCTTGAGCTGAAACGTGGAGGCTGAGCAAGAGTTGAGTAGGTGAAGAGGAGGAAGCTTTCCGGGCACAGGCAACAACCAGCCATGGATTCGAGGCAGGAGGCATGTAGTAAAAAGAAGGGGTGGAGAAAAGGCTTTTGTGCCTGCAGCTGGGAGAGTGAGGGATCCGTGGAAAGCCACTGAAGGGGCAAGCGAGGGGTGTGTTTGGTGGTGGTGGGGTGGGCTGCAGTATCGTGCGGGAAACTATTCAATTTGTAGCATGGAGAATGGACTGGTGAGGACAGAGTGGACACTGACTATTGTTCTTGTTCAGGCAAGCCCTAGGGAGGGTCTTCCAGGGGAGTGTTGGAGTGGGGAGGGGAAGGAATTAAGCATTGTGGAGGCATTTGTGCCCGATTGGCCATAGGGGCCATAAGGAGGAGGAAGAGTCCAGGTGAACTTAACGGCTGACTTCCCAAAGGAACAAAGGATTCCCTAGGATTTAAATCCCATGGGAGCTGAACAGGGCCGTTGCCTGTTGTATTCACTGTGCTCTCCCAGTGCCTAGCACCAAACTGAGTTTAGTGAATATCTGATCAAGGATGGTGTTGGCTCTTAGTAAAAGGAACAAGATAGAGGCCCTGGCTTGACAAGGAAGATTCCGTCTTGCATGTGTTGGGTTTCAGTTACCGTTCACAGCCAAGACCAGTGTTGGGAAGCAGATTGCTGAGGGAAAATGGACTGACACTGACCTGTGGGCATTCATTATAGGAGGTATTTGGAGAGAGGCTATGGAGGAGATCCATTCATCCTAAGCACTTGTAAAGACTTTGGCTATGTTAACAGTAGGGACCAGTCCCTGGAAAAGAACATCATTGCTTGGCCAAGGGGATGTCAGCGACGACGAGGATGACATTGGACAAGATGGATGGACCCGGTGGCTGCAGCAGTGGACTCAAACATAACAGCAGCTGTGAGGGTGGCACGGACGGGCAGCGCTTTGTTCTGGGGTGGACAGTGTCTCCCTGAACGGGCCGACTCACCGGCACTTGTGGACCACAGTACCAAGGAAACCTTCCCTTTTAGGGAGGTTACACTCTCAGGGGGAGAGGCAAGGCGTGAACAATACACACATATATCTGTGTCAGGGACCTTGTTGTTTTCTTGATTAAAGAGAGCCGAGGAGATCTTCAAAGATACGATTTGGGCTAGAAACATTCGTTTGTGGGCTATCTATGTATGGGGGATAAGGCGTGACAAAGTTGGAGAGAGTCTGTGAGAGTAAAAGGAATATATATATATATATATATAT
>NW_022111363.1:8988956-9003841 GCF_000313985.2 Echinops telfairi | reverse complement strand
TTATTTATGGCATCAAGCATGTACAGTATGAGCCAATCAGTGGCAGTAATGACAGAGCATGCGCTGTTACACAAAAACCGCGATAGAGTGAAGCCGCGGAAGTCGAAGCGCGAAGTGGCGAGGGTTCACTGTATATGTATATGTATATATATACATATGGAATTCTATGACATTTTTCCTAGGAAGATTCCATGTAACTAGAAATGTAAAGCAAAGGAAGGAGCGAGCCATGTGGCTGTTAGGGAAAGGTGTTCTAGGTGGAGGGGGCCCAATTTCCAATCTCCTGTCATTGAGTTGATGCTGACTTACAGATTCAAAACTCACTCCCAGTGAGTCAATTCTTACATAGACAGCTGCCTATTGGACAGGGCAGAACTGCCCCTCTGGGTTTCTGAGACGGAACTCCTTCCAGGAGTAGAAAGCCTCATACACAGGGTGTCTGAGACCATAAATCTTTACAGAGGCAGACAGCCCCATCTTTCTCTCTCAGAGTGACTGGTGAGTTTGAACTGCTGACCTTACAATTAGCAGCCCCTGATGCCACCAGCGATCCACAGATAGAAGGACCAGAGAGGGCGAAAGTCCTAAGGTGGGAATGCTCTTGAGACGATGGAAGAAGGGAAGAGGCCAGTCTACAAGCGGCAGAGTGAAGACATGACCTGAATACAATGAAGACAGCAAGGGATGCCAGGAGGTGAGCAGATCTCCTCGGGCTTGGCTGCCATTGTAAGCACCTCGCTTTCCTTCTGAGGGACCCGAGAGCCATCAGACGGTTCTGAGCTGAGACGGGACATACTCCAACTTCCCTTTTTTAAATGTCAGCTCTGCCTGCGGGGTTCCCAACGGATGAGGAAGAGGGAGGGAAAAAGTCGAGAGACTAAGTAGGAAAGTAGACGAAGATACAAATGGTAGGAGGCGGAGAGAAGTCGCCGCATGCTTGCTATCGTTTGAAGGGGGAGCTGACAGGGTTTCCTGAGGAACTGGTTATGGAAACTTAGAGCAGGAAGCGAGTCAAGGATGTGTCACCAGGACTGATAACTAGGAGTGCGGAGGCCCCGTTCCCTGAGATAAGACCGGATGGGGAAGGAGCTGGCATTAGGGGGAGTATCAAGTGAAGTATTGGAGCTGTCAAGCCAGAGAGAGCGGAGTGAGGAGAAGATGGGGGCCATGACCAATGGACTGAGCCTGCAAAGGAGACAGAAAGGAAGTGCCCAGAAAACAGAGTGAAACCCCGGGGAACGTTGACACGCAGCTGAGGCCCAAGAGTGTTTCAAGCAAATAATCGCAAGTGATCCATAATGCGCCATGCTCTGAGGAAAGTGATAGGGTAATTTGGAAATGGATAATGGCAATGATTGTATAGCAGAATTCCTGGGGGGTTTGAACTCACCCAGAGGCTCCTCAGAAGACAGTCCTAGCCAACAGTCTCAAAAGGCCTGAGGAGCCCAGTGCTAGCCTAATACCAATGGGGTCCCCATGAGTCAGCACCAACTGGACAGAAACTCATGATGACAATGATTGAACAACGCGGTAGACTGTGGTAGTCACCTAATCTGCTGTCAATTTAAGGATTAAGAGTATAGGGGTGGAGTCTAGGCTGTCAATCTGGAGATAGCCAACAAGACTTCTGTGTGGGCATGGCCTTTTAAGAATTCTGGGAAATCTGGTACTTCCTCCTTGGAGGTGGAAGACACTGCTCTCTCTCTCTGCCACTCCCCGGGAGACATTGCAGAAGACAAGCCACATGGATGCAACCAGACCTCAGAAGCCACAGAGAGACCCCTGCCAGCTCTGAGATGTTTCCAATGACACTGGATCCAAAGACTTTCTACCCACTGGCCTGTGATCTTCTACATTCTGCATCATTGCATGTGTTTCGTGAGTCTGAAGAGGACTTTATAGATTGATATTGGAAATATGGGCTAATATTGGACTTAGGACTTGATCTGGACTGAGCTGGTATGTTTTCTCAATGTTCAATTGCTCTTGTATATAAATATCTTTCTTCTACACATATGTGTGTCTGTGGATTTGTTTCTCTAGTCTACCAGACTAGAGACTATAGACATAGAGTTGGCTTGTACACACGCAGAATGTTCAAATGGCAGAAGATTTATTACAGAGAAGTTAACCACAACAAAAATGTTCATGGAGTGGACTGGCACATAATCCTTGGATATAGCAACGTGGAGGGCATTGGTGGCCTAGCAAGGGCTTGCCCAGCAAGGTGCTAAGGCCAGAACCCGGTGCAAGGTTGGAGATGCTGGAAAGGAGGGACAGCAGCCATAATGAATGGTTTTAAGGTGCCAGGGTGTGAAGGGACGGTTCATGGCACTTACAAGGATTCCCATTTTCCAGTTAAGAAACAGAGGCTCAGAGACTTGACTTGCCTGAACTCATGCAGACATTGAGTTTTTAGACAATGCTGGGATTTTGAATCAGGGTGATCTGGCTCCCAACCCGGTGCTTCCCGCCATTCATGGCAGACATCGTCTCACTCCTGTGAACCCAAAAGGAAGAGGCGGATCAGGGCTATTGTGGGCAGGGGAGGGGGGATTTGAAAGCAAGAACAGGAGAGATCCAGATGCACAAGGTGAGCTGAAGGGCATTTCTGGCACTCAGAGCTGCCCCAGGCTAACATCCAGGGAGCCCCTGCCTCCCCTCCTAGCTCATTTTAAGCATCTCCTGGGTGGGATGCCAACACAGTCTTGCAGAACATTGTGCTTTAAAAATGGGCATTTCCCCTTAGTCCTCATCCTGCAATCCCAAAACGATCTGTAACAATTTGCATATCAACTGTTCCACGGGCACCTGCAGCGCATGGAGCTGTGGAGTTAGTCAAGGCTGAATTCCTGAAGCCTTGACTTCTGTTCCATTCGACACAGATGCGCTGTGCAGAGCCTGGCAACATGCTGTGGAGAGCACAGGGTGCGTTCCGACAGTTTATCCGGAGAGCTGAGAACATCAAGGTGCGGGCGTGCCCCTGCTATGTGAATGGGAGGCAATCAGATTGCACCCAGCATGGAAAGGGGACACAGAGGAACTAACGAGAGTGAGATGCCTTGAAAATGTATAGAACAAAGAATAGCCTAAAATATCGGGGGAGACGATCTCTGGAAGGTTGGATTACTAATGATTCCATTTCCTTCTTTATAGCTCTCTGTGTGCCTCTAATTTTCTATGGGATTTGTGTGCATATATATGAGGGGGTGCCCCATAAAAACCGGAATTGCCCTGGGTAGAAAGGAGCTTTCTTAGTATACATTTTTCCTCCTGGGTGAGCATCGAGCAACTCTCTCTGAGTTAGTGCACCCAGTGACGTCACCTGGGAAGGTTCTCCCGGGCCTTAGTGAATTTTTTGTAAGAGCAGTTTCACTGGAACCTGATTTTTTGTGACAGCCAATTTAAGAGAACAGTGTGCGGCTGTGAAACTTTGTTTCCTGCTCTGGAAAAATGCCGCAGGAACTGTTGTGATGTGGAACACAGCTTACAAGGGCAGCACTATGAGAAAAACTCCAGTACATGAGTGGTTTTCTTGTTTCAAAAAAAGTAAAATGTTGATTGATGACAAACTTCATTCTGGACGTCCATCAACTTCCCAAATGGACAAAAGTGCCGCCTCATAGTGCATTTGGAGTATGTTCCACCAGGTCAGACTGTTAATCAAGCTTTCTGTTTAGAGGTTCTAAAAAGATTGCGTAACAGTGTGAGAAAAAAAATAGTCTGATTTGTGGAAGAAGGGGGACTGGTTTTGCACCAGTTTTTGGCAAAAAACATCATGCCTCTCTTGCCCCACACACCTCACTCACCTGACCTCACTCCATGCGACTTTTTTGTTTCCACAAATGAAGAGGGACGTGAAAGGAAAGCGATTTGACGAAGTAGAAGAGGTGAAGAAAACAAGGGAGGTGCTGTCAGCCATCCAAACAGATGCGTTTGCATAATGTTTCCAAGAATGGAGTAGCAGATTTGACAAATATAGTAAGTGTAATGGAGCGTACTGTGGCAGTTACATAGTCTGTCAACTTGTGAAGGGGCGGGGTCTAGCCTGTCACTCAGGTCACAGCCAATGAGGCCTCTGTGTGGGCATGACCTTCTCCTGAGGATTCTGGGAACTCCTGTCTTCCTCCCTGGAGGTGGGACACATACGCTCCCTGTGAGACATTCCACATGGAGCTACACTGAGGGAGCCATAGCCTTGGAGCTGGAGAAGCCACCTGGAGACCCACATCAGTGCTGAGATACTTCCATTGCCAATGGATCCACAAGACTTTCTACCCACTGGTCTGTGATCTTCCTGAATTTGGCATCATTGCATGTGTTGCATAAGTTTGAAGAGGAATTTGCAGACTGATATCAGACATATGGGTTAATAGTGGACTTGTGGACTTGCTCTGTACTGGGCTGGGCTGTTTTCTTAATATACAATTGTTCTTTTATATAAAGCTCTTTCGTATACACATATGAGTGTCTATGAATTTGTTTCTCTAGTCAATCCAGACAAACACAAGTACTTTGAACATGATAAAGCTGTTTTGTAAAAACAAAATTAAGTACATAGCTTTGGAAAAAAATTCTGGTTTTTTGGGGATACCCCCTCTTATAAAACTTTCAAAATCACAACCATGATAGGGGTACCTTAAAACAGATGGAGCATGAGAGCTAAGATTGGTCTTCAAGGGGCTCACAATCTACAAAGGGTGGTGAACCCATAAGTGAGTGACCAGAATACAAGACAGGCTGAGATCCCTGCTCACTGAGACCACCTTTGCAGAATATGCTCCACCAGAACCCGCGAACACCTTCACTTCCTGTCTTGTCCCTGCTGGCCATCTGGCCCTTCACCTGTGCCTCCTCCACCACCCCAAAAGCCACGGAAGCATCTCCAGGTCCCTATAGCTTGGCATCATGCCTATTTATGCATTCTGCTGGTTGCCCTGGCAGTGGATGGGTTGCCCTCCTCCACCTCTTCTCCCTCTTGTCCGCAGCTCTGATGTGAATTGTCTCATTGAGGAAGCGGCCAAAATGGAGAAGATCAAGTTTCAGCACATCGTGTCCATCTATGGGGTGTGCAAGCAGCCCCTGGGCATTGTGATGGAGTTCATGGTCAACGGCTCCCTGGAGAAGATACTGCCCACTCAAAGCCTCTGCTGGCAGCTCAAGTTCCGCCTCATCCATGAGACCAGCCTGGCCATGAACTTCCTTCACAGCATTAAGCCTCACCTGCTGCACCTGGATCTTAAGCCGGGCAACATCCTCCTGGACAGCAACATGCACGTCAAGGTAAGAGCCCTGGCCAGCAGCCCCCTACCTGCCTACCCCTTTTCTTGCTAGAATCATCTCTGAGTAGGTTATCCACCTGCCCGGTGTTGGGCCTCTCAAGGGTTTTGTGGCATTCCCTTCATGGACAGAGACCCCCAAAGCAGAGACGGATGGTGTGTGCAGTTGGATATCGGGGTCTCTGGGCTAGCCCTCTGTGAGCCTCTCATTGGTTTCTAGGGTGGATAGGAAATCCCTTATCTCTCACAGGTTGATGGTGCCCCAATGAGAAACTGTTGTGATGTGGAACACATGCTGTTGGTCGCCATCCTTGTTAGCTGCTCTTGAGTTGCCCCCCACCCCCACCCCCTACCCCCGTCTCATGACACAACATTCTGCTTGCTCCTGGGCTGATGGGTCAAATCATTGCGACCGTGGTTTCCATTGGCCGGTTTGTAGAGGGAGATCTTCAGGCCTTTCTTGCCAGTCTTCGTCTGGAACCTCTGCGAAGACCGAGCCAGCATCACAGCAGTATCTGGGTCTCCACTGACGTGGGTGGGGGCTGCGCATGAGGTGCATTGGCGAGGATTTGAACCCAGGTCCCCCATGGGGAAGATGAGAATCGACCGACTGGAAACAGATAATGCGCTGGACTGGCAGCCCAGAGGTCCTTCGGGATAAAAAGCCTGGAGGTTTCCCTCCCAAAGATGCAGCCCTTGAAATCCCAGGGGCAGTTTCACTTGACACTCCTGGGGTGTCCACTGACAGTCATTGCACTATAGATGCTGTGACCCTAGAGAACGGTCATGTGGCCATTTCTTCAGTGCCCAGAGTTGCAACACTGTGTTCTTTTTCGGCAGCACCTTTGCACAGTCTGTTCCCTCTGCATGGAATTCCCTTCCCCCATCACCCTTGGGATCTAGCCGACCTTCAGCTCTGGGCTTAAACGTCCCTTCCTTGGGGAGCCCTTCCACAGACCCCACTGTGTACCCTCACTGTACCTCCGTGTCTCCATATTACTAGCCTTCCTTGGAAATATGTGATCCAGGGCGAGGAAGCCCCTGGGCGTGCCATTGTTAAGCGTTGGCTGTGGACCACAGGGTCAGCCATTCAGACCACGCACAGCTCTGTGAGTGAAAAGACCCTGGGATCTGCTCCCATAAAGATTTCAACCTGGAAAGCCCCACAGGGCAGGTGTCCCCTGTCCTCTCAGGTTCCTGAAAATCAGCTCAGTAGCATACAACAGCTATTGGTCAACGGTAAGGCTGTTCCACAGATGACGCAACCCCCGTCTCAAGAAGCACTTCAGAGGGTTAGGGAGCTCTCGTCGTCGTTGTCTGAGCCACTGCTGTGTCCGTCCTTACGCCCAGCCTCACTGTCGGCCAGTGAATGCACCCAACTCCCTGCCCTCGAGTTCGTTCCCGTTCACAGGAAGGGATGAAGGCCAGCCAAAGATGGCGCTCTTTCACGTAGCCTAGCATATCCATGGATACCTCTGTGGAATGCTCTGCCCCCATGTGCTTCCTATGCTCCGGGCCCTGTGTGAAGGGCTTCCACAGCCTCTCTTAATTCTCATACTAACACTATGGGTTCAGCGCTTGTATCGGTTCCATTCTGCTGGTGAGAAAACGCAGGTAAGTGACTGGTGAAAAGGAACAGAAGTCGGTGACAGAGCCGTCGTGTGGTGGTGGTCACTGCTGCTGCGCCGGGGGGGGGGGGTGTCGCGCGCGGGGGGTGTGAGCCCGAGGCTGTTTTCCGGAGCCAGGACTCTGGAGCAGCCGCCCTGCCGTCCACAACCTCTGACTTCCTCCCAGATTTCGGACTTTGGCCTGTCCAAGTGGCTGGAACAGTCGACCCGGATGCAGTACATTGAGAGGTCAGCTCTGCGGGGCACCCTCAGCTACATCCCCCCAGAGATGTTTCTGGATAGTAACCAGGCCCCAGGATTCAAATATGATGTATACAGGTGAGTACACAGCCCTCAGGTGGCAGCTCATTGGCCTTAGAGCCCCAGGGGATGAGGTCTTAGGGACCTGAGGTCAGTCTGTTCCTGCTCTCCAGGGAGGGGGGAGGCATGGACAGAGTCACCTAGTTTGTGTCCCCCTGGCTGGGCTGCCATGAACATCTAAGAAAGGCCACTCAGGGAGCCCTGTCCCCCCACAGCTTCGGGATAGTCATCTGGGAGATCCTCACGCAGAAGAAACCATATTCAGGTAGCGGGCGCTGGCTCTCGGTGCAGGGACTGGGGGGCTGTGGGAAGCCTCGGGGTCTGGGAGAGCAGAAGGAGGGGCAGGTTGATGTTGGGAGGCGCCTCTCCTCACCCTACCACCTCCTCATTTCACATTAAAATGGGAGGAAAGAGAAACAGCAGCCCAGGCCCTCCTGTTTGATGGCCCCAATACTCTTCCTTCCTCCCACCCCTTCCACTGCCTAGAGGTGGACAGGTGTCACCACCAGGAAGCGTGGACAGCCTGGCCAAGTTGAAAGTCAGAGTTTGTGGGAGTGGGGGCATTGGGGAGGTGGTGGTGGTCAGGGCTGGTCTGAGAGCTGTAACTACTTAATCCTGAACCTCCAGTCTGCCCACAGCATCCCTGGGGGCTTACAACGCCTTCATGAAGCCCCTAGTATGTGCAAAAGTGCACCCCACTGGGCTCCTGAGCTGGGGCCCCAGCCCAGCCCTGAGCCCTGCCCCAAGGCTGCCACCGTCTGGGCCTCCTCCTGCAGGCTTCAACATGATGAACATCATCGTGCAAGTGGCCATGGGCGTGCGGCCCTCCCTGCAGCCCATCTTGGAGGACTGGCCGGGTGAGGTCCACCAGATGGCAGACCTGATGAAGCGTTGCTGGGACCAGGACCCCAAGAAGAGGCCATGCTTCTCAGGTTCTCAGCAGGGAGCGGGGTGCCAGACGGGGCTGGGGCCAGCGGGGGCGGGATGCTGGGTGGCCACGCTGGGGGCTATACAGAGAAGCCTGCAGCACTGGGGCCCTGGGATGGCATTTCAGGCAGGGCCAGCATCGCAGTCAGGGGAGGCTGGGTCTGGAATCCCAGCGGGTCAATGGGTGCATTTGTGTGTGAGCTGGAGGAGGGAGCCCTCTGGCTGGCTCTCAGGAGATGTGGGGCCCAGTCCTGGCTCTGCCTCTGAGGCCCATCGTCATTGAAAGGGCCAGTTTGCATGGGGCTCCTTTCCATGGGCGCCCACTTCCACGCCTACCCCCCTTCTTCCCTAGCATGCACATGGAACATTCTGAGGACAGAGAAAGATCCGCTCAGACTGTCCTGTTTCTTGGCTCAGCCCAGACCCACTTGTAGCCTGGCTCTAGTTTCCGCATCACAGAGTACCCTGTCCTGACCCCTCCTCCCAGCCCTGCCCTTGCCTAGATGCCAACAAGCTGAACCACCAGGAACTGGGGCCACCTGGCACGGGTAGAAATCAGAGTCTTGCACTGGGCCTGCAGTTTGGGGTCAGTCTGGGAGGTCAAGGCTCCCAGCTGAAGGGGTCAACAGGCATGCAGTGGGTCATGACACTTCTAGCTGCTCAGAGCCAATGAGCACACCCATGTAGGTACACGTGAGCAGCTTAGAGAGCCTTTCATCCCACTGCCCTGTTTTACAGAGAAGAATGCTGGCACCCAGCAGGGGCAGTGGCTTGCTAAGGCTGTGAGCCAGGCCCTTGCATCGTCATTTGCACATGTGTGGATTTAAGTGAGCCCCAGGGGGTGTTGGGATTGCCCTCCACCCCCAGCCTGCTGTTTCCTTTCCTCTTCCCCCCCACGGAGCAGACATCACAGTGGAGACGGACATGCTGCTGTCCCTGCTCCAGAGTGCCGTGGCTGACCCGGAGAGTGAGGGCCTGGCCAGGAAAGTGTCCTGTAAGCCGTTGCTGCGCCGGTCCCCGGAGGTGAGTGCCCAGGCTGCCCTGGGTCTGAGTGTGTGGGGGAGTGTCCTATGGTCACACAGATGCGTCTTCTCTGAGGCTGCCTGATGAGGCTGCCAGCAAAGGTGCCTTCTCCATAAGGCAGCCCCCCGCCAAGGGAAGAGGGGCGGAAGTCAGCAGAGCCCTGGCCTGCAAGGGGGACCTGCTGTCCTGAGCGTTCTAGCCCACTGGGCATCAAGGCCGGCTCTCTGCTCCCCTGTCTGGACTCTCCCAGGGAACCAGACACGGGGAGGCACTGCCGCCCAGGAGAACCTGCGGGTCCACTCTGCCTGCCTTCCAGTCAGCCTAAAGGGGAGACACAGCCCTTGACTGTCTCTTCCTGGCCAGTCTTCCCTGCTCTGTGAGGGGTGGCTTAGGAGGAGGGTCCCCTCAAAGGGGGCTGACGGAGTCCTGACAGGTGGAGAGAGGATGGGAGGGGAGGACGACGCGGACTGGAGCTGCCCGCAGACTCACACCCTTCCCCTATGTCCTCCCATGCTTGCAGGTCAATGAGGACGTCCGCCAGGAGCTGACAGACAGTGGTGAGTCTGGGGCACAATGTGGGACCAGAGAACCTCCTGTGGGGGAGAAAGGGGAATCCCCCCAGTCTTCCCAGGCCCGTCACACATCTAGACTACTGAGTCCCTTTCCCTAGCACGCTGATCCATGTTACAGAACAGCACACACCCTTGGGGTCCTGGCTCTGCCCCCCACTCAAGTCTGTGTTCTCCGAAGGCCAGACACCTCCCTCCATGGCTGGGTAGGGGAAGCAGTGGTTCTCAACCCCAACTGCACATGAGCACCAGCAGGGACTGAAAACGAAACGATGCCTGGGTCCCCCGCCAGACAAATTAAATCCCAAGCTCCTAGGGGGACCCTGGGCATTGGTGGCTTGCAGGCTTGCTGCTGCTGGCTTTTCTGTTTTTAACGTTTAATATCGCTGCCAAGTGGAGTCCCTGTGTGGAGCTGTGTTAAGCATGCTGGGTGCTGTGTGAGAGACCGAGGGCCCAGTCCACCCAGACACACCTCTGCAGAAAGGCCTGACAACGTGCATCCCATTATTCGATTTTCAGCCACTGAAAGCCCGGGGAGCGCAGTTCTCCTGTGACACAGCAGGGGTCACTGTGAGTCGGGCTGACTGACGGCAACTGTCTGCCGCTGTTGTTTTGTTGCTGCCGGGTAGGGCAGAAAGGAGCCCGGCAGCACAGCGGGCTAAATGCCGGACGGCTGCCCTTGAATGTGGCAGTTCAAACCCACAAGCCACTCCGAGGAAGAGCGCTAAGGCTATTGGTTCCCATGATGTCCAGTCTCAGAAAGCCAAAGGAGCAGTTCGACTGGATCCTGTAGGGTCACTGTGAGTCGGAGTCGACTCGGCGGCAGTGGGTTTGGTTGGGGACTTGGGGGCAGAGCAGAAGTGGGCCCTTCCTACCTTCTGGAGGAGCTCAGATTATAGAGCTCCAGTCACAAGTGTACGCTCAGCACGGAACACCAGACTCTGGGCCGCCAGCCCTCTGAGCACTTGTGCTTCTTCACTGGCCCAACCCTCGGCTGCTGGAGGGTTCACACCACTCAGAACAGAGGCTCGGAACCTAAAATCTGAGCCCACTGCCATCAGGCCGATTCCAGCTCATAGCGACCGCGGGAGACGGGAGCACCGCACCTGTGGGTTTCCAAAATGGTCACTGTTGGCGGGCGTAGAAAGCTCCATCTTTCTCCTGCCGAGCGGCCAGTGGGTTTGCACTGCTGACCTTTCAGTGAGGACAGGCCACTATGCCACCAGGGTTCCTAGAGAGGCTCATAGAGGCCGAGAATGGGGAAGGTCACGTGATGCCAAGTGGTGGGCGCAGGAGTTGAACTCAAGACTCCCTGACCCTTCCTGCTTCCAGTCTCTCAGAGCAGCCCCCAACCCATAACGGTAACAACGGCAATAGCAGTGTGTTGTTGCTCTTGTCCATTGTGACGCAGGCCACCCCAGGCAGGGTTTCTTGACCAGTATCTCTATGGGAATGGAGCACCAGCTCTTATCTTCTGGGGTACTGCTGGGGGGGTTCAAACTGCAAACCTTTTGGTGACCAGCTGAGAACAAACTAATTGTGGCACCCAGGAGATCGACGATAACGACAAAGCCTTTCCCAGGACACAGGAGGGTGGCCGAGGTGACCTGTGGGCAGGGGAAAGGTCCTCCTTTTCAGCCAGCTCTTGCCCCCAGCAGACTCAGGAGACTACTGGAAGTGGGCGCTGCAGTTGTCGGACAGCGAGAGCTTGGTCCCCAGCGATGAGGAACTGGGCATCTATGAGAACAAGGTCACCCCCCTCCACTTCCTGGTGGCACAGGGCAGCTTGGAGCAGGTGAAGCGGTTGCTGGCCCACGAGGTGGACGTGGACTGCCAGACAGCCTGTGGGTACACGCCCCTCCTCATCGCCGCGCAGGACCAGCAGCCCGACCTCTGTGCCCTGCTCCTGGAGCACGGGGCAGACCCTAACCTGGCAGACGAGGACGGCTGGGCCCCGCTGCACTTCGCAGCCCAGAATGGGGACGACCGCACCGCCCGCCTGCTCCTGGACCACGGGGCTCACGTGGATGCCCAGGAGCACGAGGGCTGGACCCCGCTGCACCTGGCCGCGCAGAACAACTTTGAGAACGTGGCCCGGCTCCTGGCCTCCCGTCAGGCTGACCCCAACCTGCGTGAGACCGAAGGCAAGAGCCCTCTCCACGTGGCTGCCTACTTCGGTCACATCAGCCTGGTCAAGCTGCTGACAGGGCAGGGGGCCGAGTTGGACGCTCAGCAGAGAAACCTGCGGACTCCGCTGCACCTGGCCGTGGAGCAGGGCAAAGTGAGGGCCATTCAGCACCTGCTCAAGAGTGGGGCGACCCCTGACGCCCTTGACCATGGCGGCTATGGTCCACTGCACATCGCGGCCGCCAGGGGCAAGTACCTGATATGCAAGATGCTGCTCAGGCATGGGGCCAGCACTGAGCTGGCCACCCAGCAGGGCTGGACACCACTGCACCTAGCGGCCTACAAGGGCCACCTGGAGGTGATCCACCTGCTGGCAGAGAGTCACGCTGACCTGGATGCTCATGGGGGCATGAACTGGACTCCCTTGCACTTGGCAGCGCGCCATGGGGAGGAGGTGGTGGTGCTGACCCTGCTGCGGTGTGGGGCGGATCCCAATGCCTCTGAACAGTCTGGCTGGATGCCGTTGCACCTGGCCGTCCAAGGAGAAGCCTTCCTGAGTGTCATCCACCTCCTGGAACACCATGCCGAGGTCCAGGCCTGCAACAGGGTGGGCTGGACAGCCGCCCACCTGGCTGCCCTCAAGGGCAATGCGGCCATCCTCAAAGTGCTGGTCAAGGCCGGTGCCCGGCTGGACACCCAGGATGGGGTGGGCTGCACACCCCTGCAGCTGGCCTTCCGGAGCCAAAGGCAGGGCATTGTCGCCTTCCTGGAGGGCAAGGAGCCCACAGTGCCCGTTCTGGGTGGTGCTGAGCCAGGGGCTCAGACAGAGGTTTAGGCACCTGGGAGGAAGGGGCTGGTAGAAATGAAGGTGGGCATCGGATGGCCCCCTCCCCAAGTGGAGTCCCCACCTTCACCGCAGCTTGAGAAGACACAGGGACCTGGTCTCCTGATGGTAGACAGACAGACCGAACACCCAGGTGGTGGCTGGGGAAGGCATCCCTGGCATGGGGAGTTCCTTCCATCTCCAACGGACCCCGGTCTCTTTCTGAATTGGACGCCAGCCCCCACGCCCCCAAGACTCCTGCTACACCTGCCCCTTGCCCCTGAGTTAGCAGAGGCTGCCGACCCCAGAGAAGCCAGCAGAGGGCGACATGGCAGTGAGGGCAGGGGCTGCCCTGGCCTGTGGTTCTGGCCACAAGCTGGGGCAGAAGGGCAGCAGGAGCTCCACAGAAGTTCCACAGAATCATCTGCCCACATTTTCATGCCCCTGCTAAACCCCTGCTGTCCCACTGACCACAGTTTTCCAGAGACCCTGGGGCCTCACACATGGTGTCTTGGGGCAATGGAAGAGTGTGTTCCACTGTGGCTGAGTGGACCTGTGTGAGCCCCTCACTGCAGGGGTCGCTCGCTGTCCCTCTCCTGTGTCTCCACTGACACTACCCGTCCTCATCCCTGGCATCTCACAAAAGCTGTGGCTCTGATCCCCCTCCAGAGAGATTGACCTGTAGGTCAGTTTTATCTAGGGGTCATTAGTCAGTATTATGGATCCCTGGTAGCACTGTGGATTGGGCAGTGGGCTGCTAACTGCAAGGTTGGTGGTTCAAATCCACCATCAGCTCTGAGGGAGAAAGATGAGGCTATCTGCTCCCATAAAGATTTATTGTCTGACTACGAGTCAGAATCAACTCGGTGGCAGTGGGTAGTGTGATTTAGGTGTGATCTGTGTGGTGTGTGTGGTTGTAACGGGTCTCTGAGTGGGAGAGGAAGCCAGGGGGCACATGTGGGGAGCTGGGTGGGGTCTGTTTGTGTGTGTGGCTTGTATGTGATTAGCGTGGTATGTTTATGTGTGTGGTTTATATGTGTTTGGTGTATTTGGTATATCTGTGATTTGTGTGTGGTGTGATAATTTGGTGTGTTTCTGTGTGGTGTCTATGTGTTTCATATAGTGTAGTGTGTCTGTGATCGGAGTGGTGTGGTGTAATTTGATGTGTCTCTGTGTGTGGTGCATGTGTTTCATGTAGCGTGGTGTCTGTATGTGATTGGGTGGTGTGCTTGTGAGTGTGGTGCTTAGGTGATAGGGTAATGTGGTATGTCTCTGTGTGTGGTGTGTCTGAGACTGGGTGATGGGATGGCGTGTCTGTGGGTGTGGTGAGTTTGCTGAAGGAGAGATGGATGAGCAGATGAGAGGATGTGGAGGGGTGCTTCACGGTCAGTGGTGGGTTATCTGGGGGCTGGCAGGGCTCAGAGGCCTCTCCCGTGACCACACCCTGTCCATCCATCAGCAGGCCCTGCCTGTCTTGCTGGTCATGTGGCAGTTAGTAGGAGGGACAGGGCAACTCCCACCAGCCTCCTACAACTCAGCTGTGGGGGTCCTGGGCTTCCTGGAGGCCTTGCCTGGATGGTGTCCTCTCAGAGAAAAGGAACCTTCTCTAGCCACTTTGCTCCTCTAGGCTGACACAGGTGGCCGCCAGCAGCTCCCGTGAGAGGGAAGGCCAAGGAAACCTGCCAGTGGGGCACCCCAGCCAGCCCTGCCTGCCGAGTTCACGGGTGCTCAGCCTCCCGGGGCCTAGAGACCTCACACGAAGGGGTGGGCCCAGTCCGGAGCGCTCAATGCGTGGGCAGCTCTGACCCTTTTACACCAGCTCAATGGGGAGAGGGGCCTGCATGGGGCTGCTAAGCGGAAGGAGGCTCCTCTGAAGCAAGATGAGGCCAGCTGCCCCTGAGAAGACGGACAGCCCCCCAGACCCACAGCAGGTGCTCTTCTCTGCCCTGTAGCAATGGGCTCAGTGGCAGTGGGCTTTGGGGTGGACAGGAGGAGCCTGACATCAGCATAACAAAGTCCCACATCATTCTGAAGAGCTGCTGGCCCAGGGGGCTCCGGCAGGGAGCGTCCCATGGCCTCTGTCTCTCTGTCCATAGCATAAGGAGATAGTCACTGGCCACAGGGTAACATAGGTCTTTCTCTATGGGGGTTGGACCTGTGGGGACTTGTGCCCTGATCCCAGTGAACTCACACTGCCCATTCCATTCCC
>NW_022111363.1:8971550-8987802 GCF_000313985.2 Echinops telfairi | reverse complement strand
GCAATCCCCAATTCCTTCTGGAGAAAGCGCAGGGCCGAGTTTGGCTTCATTTCTCTGGGCAGGGGTTGCCGGGCCATCCAGTGGCCTCGGAGGAAAGGGTCGGAGGCTTGAGCACAGCTGCCGAGAGGGGGCTGTGGGGACAGGGAGGTACAGCCAGGTCCCATCTGTCAGCCTCCCAGCTCATATGCTGCTTGGTGGGGAGCTAGCCAATGGGGCTTGTTTCCTACAGGGCAGCCCCCGCCACTTTTGTCCTTGGTACAGTGGAAGGCGAAGGGGCAGGAGGCAGACCCACAAAGAGATGGACACAAAGGCTGCAGTATTGACAAGGGCGAGGATGGTGCAGAACCAGGCAATGTTGACTCTTGTTGCACATCAGATTGCTGTGAGTCGGCGTGGCATGGTGGCATCACCAACACCCCCTCCAGAATGGCAAGAGTAAATTCCCATGGTTCTTAGCTGCCTGGTTGTGGCACTTTGTTACATGATGTTGTTATAGCAGCCACAAGAGACCAGTATCCCTTCGTGACCCCACGTAAATGTTTGCTGCCATCAACAGACCCAGCCTGGGCCCCGATAAGCCTGTGGGGCACAGGGTCGGGCTGGCAGGGAAACAGGAGGCCCTGCAGTCGCTAGTGGAAGGGAAGGTTGGGTTGGGATGGGATGGTAGACAGGTGAGGGGACTGGCAGGTCAGTCCTCAATGACCTGGTGGTGGCAGGCAGCTGACCGCTCCCGTTCTGAGGCCACCAGGGAAGCAGGACCTGTAGGGGCTGCTTTAGGACCCCTGCCTGCACCATCCGGGAAGTGGCCCGCACTGTTTTCTCAACAGCCACAGCTCTCCCCTACTGGATGCCAAGGCACCCGGGCTGCCTGCCGCACTCCGTGTTGTCTGCATGTCTGGGTAAGTGAGCCCGGAGCGGTTCTTTGCAGCTAGCTCTGCAGATGGCTGCCTTCCCCGAGACCCCAGCAGCTGTCTCTGCCCCTGGCAAGGGCTCTGACCACGGGGGTCTTAGACCCCGACTGTATGATTGACCACCTGATGGACAATGGCTGCCATCCTCTTAGGTTCCCCCCACAAAGGCGGGGATCACAGACATTGTCTTAACCGCTTTGTGCTACACAAGGGTCCCCTCGGTCCTGTGGAGAGTCGTCACGGTGACTCTAACGCATTAAAAAAAACAAACCCACTGCCACCCAGTCGATTCTGACTCACGGAGACCCTACAGAACAGGCTGGAGCTGTCCCTGTGCATTTCCCAGGCTGTGACTCTTTACAGGAGCAGAAAACCTTGTCTTTATCCCCCAAACAGCCCCACCAGTAACCCAAGACACCAAGTCAGAAGTCATCTCCCCTTCGGGAGTCTGAGTGGTCCTGGTGGGCAGCAGGTTTAGTGCTGGGCTGCTAGCAGCTAGGTCACCGGTTCAAAACCATCCCCCGAGGAGAAAGAGGAGGCTGTCTTATAAAGGGGCTCTTTATTTCAACTCAGCAACCCTATAGGACAGGTTAGCACCCTACGGGGCCTAGGCTGTCATCTTTCTGAGAGCCTATCACCTGAGTTCGAACCACCAACCTTCATATAGCAGTTGAGTGCACAACCATCATGCCATTAGGGCACCTTTGGGTCCAAATAGAAAACTCAACCCACTGCCATCGAGTAGATGCTGACTCTTCTCAGTCCTACAGGGCAGAGCAGAGTGTGGTTTCCAGAAGCACCCCTCTTTAGGGAAGCAGACACCTCCTCGTTCTCCTAGGGCATCGAGGCTGATGGGTTTAGACTGGTGACCTCGCCTTTAACCTCCTGCACCACCAGGGAGACTCGGAGCTCCGAGGAGGGGAGGCCTTCTTACTCTGGTCTCCGTAAGAAGTCCTGGTGGTACTCTTGGGGAAGGATTGCAGTTGTAATCGCAAGGTCTTTGGTTCAAACTCACCCTCCGCTCCTCTGGGGCGAAGATGAGGCTGTCTGCTCTGATCACCAGAAACCCTGTCTGGGCACGATATGAGTCAGAATCGATGTGATGGGGTGGGTGTTCCCAGCAACTCCCCCAGGGCCTGGGACACAGTGGTTGCTCAACAAACCTTGCCGAGGCAGGCAAGCTTGGATGAGTGGATGCATACCATGTGGTACTTTCCCAGTCAGCTGGAACACGTGCCATCTCAACTCCTGGGCCACAGTCACACCTGTGGCCCCCACCTGAGTAGAGTACGAGCCTGGAGCCTGGAAGCCGCATCCGGATCCACTCCTTCTTAGCTATCTGTCACTGTAATAAGAAAGGACACCCCTCTCCCAGAGACTGTGTGCAGGTGAAGTGAGATCAGGTATGCTGGGTCCGGCCCCAAGGCTCGTCCCTTAAGCCCAAGCCAAGCCAGTGTTACCGACAGAACAGGACTGTCCCACGGGGCTGCCTGGGCTGTGATCTTTTCAGTACAGACCACCAGGCCTTTCTGGCTTCTGCAGCCCTTAGGTTCGCTTTAAGATGACTCCCTGCCAGTCGATTCCGACTCACTGAGACCCTGTAGGGCAGGGCAGAACTGGCCCTGGGGGTTTCTGAGACTGTCACTTTTTATGGGAATAAAAAGTCCTCGTCTTTCTCCTGTGGAGAAAATGGCTGGTGGTTTCGACCTGCTGGCCTTAAGGGCACCAGCCCAATGCATAACCCACTAAGCCACCAGGGTTCCTCCTGTTTCCAGGTGAGTAGTCAAGTGAAATATGTTTGTAAAGACTCCCTCCCTTCTGAAGGAGGGATTATTCCTTTCTGGGCTCTACTGGGGTGGGGATGAGGTGAGTCTGGGGGACTCTGGTCAGACTGCTTTACTACTGGAAAGGCAAATGAGTGGCCTTTTTTTTTTTTCTTTCAATCAAAAGGCATCCTATGGAGAAAGACAGGCAGAGACAGAAACACGGGGGCAGAGCGTCAGAGGCCCTTGCAGCTGACCAGCTCCAGCCTCCCTGGTGACCTAGAGGTCCAGGCCCAGGGGACACAGACAGTGCCTCTCAGAGCCTGGGCCGCTGCCTCCACCTTTGTACTTCTGGGCTCCCCTCCTCCCATCCCCTGTGCCCCTGAAATACCGAGGGGGAGGGGGTGGAGACGGCCCTCCCCCCGCCCACTCTGGCTGTCAATCAGCTATATGGCAGAAGAGAAGCTGCTACGTGACAGCTGTGGGCAGCTCTCCCTGGCCCGCCCCCCGCCCCTGCCCTGCCCTCTTCCCCTTTCCTCCCTGGGGCCCCACAGCCCTCCTGCTCCGAACACCCCCCCCCCAAGCACCCCTCCCCTAGGTGCATGACTCATGACAAGGTAGGGCCTCAAGTTCCCTTTCAGGTCAAGACCGTCCATGAAGAGTGGGAGAGTGCAGCTGCAGTCCTGGGGGGTTGTCCCGGTCCATGGGCAGAGGGAAGGGGTCTGCAGGCTGTTTTCCCAGCCTGCCTTGCCCACCTTCTGGAATCAGGGTGCTCCTGGGGACAGGAACTTCTTCCCCCCACCCCCCACCCCCCAATTCAGTGCTCCATTCAGGTTTAGGTAGAAGATCAAAGTCCATAATTAAGTGTTCAGGGCAACTTAAGTGCTCCAAACTTGGGTGCTAAAAATATTGTATTTAGCATGCAAATTATGCCCTGCCAATTCCCCAGAGCCGCGCCCGTGGGTGCCAGCACCAGCTTGTTTGTCATCACCGCCCCAATGCTCAGGTAGGGGAGATGGTTCCTGCTTTGCCCCGGCTGACTCCCGTGGTTCAGCTCTGGAAAACCAGACCCGTTGTCAGGGCAGCACCAGAGGAGGAGTGGCCAGCGAGTCCTGCCCGCTGTCCCTGCCCATGGCAGTGTCCTCCAGCCTGCCCCAGAGGAAGGCAACCCCAATGGGAACCAGGAGGCAGACACAGGCCTCATAGAACCCCCAGGGGCCACCTTTCCCACCCACAGAACCGGGGCGGGCAATAAGGATGGTCCCGCAGAGATGCCAGACCTGGGAGGGGGACATGGGGACGTGGGACAAGCTGGCTTCCCCTCTTGTAGACCCTGCTGTTCTGGGACACTGTGGCACAGCCCCCCTCTGTCTTGGTGGCTAGGGGAGAGCAAGGACGACCTGTGTCCTCGGCTGTGACTGCCCGCTTGCTTAGAAGGTGGGGTCAGGAATCGAGGAAGAAGCCTGATGTAGGGACCACCCCAGTCCTCTCCACACATACCTCCCACCTGCTCCTGCCTACCGGGAGCAGCTTCTCTCTGCCTGTCCCCAACCTCCTGTCCACCCGACAGTGGCCAAGGTCAGCCCCCCCCCCCCTCTGGAAAGGCCCTCCAACTCTGTTCCCAGGCACACCGATTTGGTTATACCTGACTGCTTAAAGACACAGGTGGTGCTGCCCCTGGCGTCCAGGGCTCCTGCGGCTTGACTCTTGTCAACGTTTTATTGGTTTGGTGCATGTGTGGTGATATTACAGAGTCTGGGGCCCGGGGCTCCCCACCCCCAAAGCTACAGTTTTACCTCCTCCCCTGGGGCAGGGCCAGGCCAGACGGTGCTGGGCAGCTCACAGCCCTGCGGAGCAGTGGAAGGAGGGGAAAGGGAGAAGAGAGGGGAGAATGGGGCAGGAGGAAGCACTGCCATGAGTTGCAGGTAGGTCCATCCAGGTCCCGACCGGCTATGAGCCCCAACTCCCCTTCTGCTCGCAGGCTGACCCAGCCTGGCTTCTGAGGGGGGACACGTTCCGAGACCCTTCTGGGTGGATTAGTGGTGAGGAGTTCCTCTCCCACAGACCACCCTCCACCCCGACTCAGGGTCCTGGGTCAGAGGCTGTCTCCCCACAGGGGCAGGCTGTAATGGGGTACACAGGGTGCATGGGTTCAGGTTCCCCTGTGGTGGAAAGCAACAGCTGGGTGAGGGTGGGGGAGTTCAGCTTTTTGGCGTGGGCTTCCCGGGGGACTCCTCTGCGCTGTGGTATTTACACAGGGCTCCCAGGACTAAAGGTACCTGGGGTCTTGACAAGAGCTCACTCCTCTCAGGTGGGCCTCTCGGGCACAAACTGCCCACCCCCTCACGGCCTGCTCCAGTGCAGGCCTGGGGTCCTGAGCCAAACCCACTGGGCAGAGAGCACTTGGCCCCTGTGTCCCAACTCTGGCCCAGCGACCCCTGAGCCCCAGAGAAAGGACACAGAAGGCCGTTGCATCTTTGGTGCCAAGGAGAGGGGGCCTGGCGGTAGGAGGGGGTTCTGTGAACTGGGCCCAAGCCAAGGGTCCAGCCCGAGGGGTGCATGGCCCCCGGGTCTCTGACACTTCCCCAGCAGTGCAGGGCACGGAGCCAAGCTAACACTTCAGGGCCTGCCCCAGGTGAGAGGAGGACTGAGTCCGCTCCATACCTTCCTGCCCCGGGCACCAGGGCCGGCGGGGCGGCCGAGCCTGCCAGGGCCAGGGGGCGGGAGGCAGCTGCTATGCGCAGGGGCAGCAGTCAGCAGTGCAGGATCTTCAGGAAGGCCTTGCGGAACTCAATGTTGAAGGTGGTGTAGATGATGGGGTTGACAGCGCTGTTGACATAGCCCAGCCATGTGAAGGCGCTGTAGAGGACTGGCGGGATGTTGCAGTCACAGTGAATGTTCAGGATGTGGGTGATGAAGAAGGGCAGCCAGCAGATGATGAACACGCCTGCAGGAGAGGGTAGCCTTCAACCAGGGCACAGCCATCCCCACTGGCCACCAGGGCTGGGGGCGGGGCCTGCTCCCCACATCCAGGCTATGGGTTGCAGCAACAGAGGAGTCCCAGGGTGTGGATTCTAGACTTTTCTGTGACACCCATTAGCAGAGGACAGGTCACTTCACCTTCCTCAGCCTCGTGCTCCTTATCTGCCCAGTGGATGCGCTAACGCCTGCCTCGCACCACATCCAGCTGCGCTGTCAGGTCAGCACGTGTCTCCCAGTGGAGCCGTGTGTAGCACATGGGAACTGAGTCCCAGAGGGTTTCCAGGGGCCGGTGTCCGAACATAGATTGTGAAATAGTTCCCCCAAGGTGCCGTTGGGTGGATTCGAACCTCTCACCTTCCAGTTAGCAGCCGAGTGCCCTAACAGTTTGCCCCACTCAGGGACTCCTACTTATCACTGACAGAAAAAAGAACAAGAGGTCACCGTGTGGCCACCAGTCAGACAGCAAGAGTGGAAGTTCCCACCCTCAACTCCCCGGGGAAGCTGGAAGTCCCCGGGGGGTTGTGAGTGACAGCAGTGGGACACAGCCTAGGCCTAGCTACCACCAGACGGACAAGAGAGCCCAAGACCCATCCTGCTCCACCCTCAAGACATTCCTGTGAGGCAGCCACGCCAAGATGAGACAGAACAACGGATTGGACGGCGGCGGTGGGTTTGGTCAAGCTCACCGACTCCAGAGCTAGGCGGCCTTGGTTTGAAACATGGCTCCCCCTTGGTCAAGTTCTCTGCCCTCTAAGCCCTTGCCTTCCCCACCTGTACAAGGAGCACTCCCGTGGAGTCTGTCTCTTAGGGGCGTCTATATGGCTAGGAGCCTGGCCGTGACTGAAAAGAGCAGGGCAGGTCCCAGCACCCGTGGTGATGGGCCCACCCCCTGGGCAGTGGCCAACTCACCCAGCACAATGGCCAGCATCTGGGTGGCTTTCTTCTCCTTCTGCTGTGAGAGCTTCCTGCGGCTCATGGTCTTGAGAGAGGTCCGGGTTTTGCCGTTGGGCATGGTCTGGATCTCAAAGATTTTGGCGATCTTGGGGTGGTCTTTGGCGTGCCCGTTCTTCTCTGGCTTGGCGGGGCTGTCGGGAGTGGTGTGGAGGCCGTGGTGGGACGAGTCGGGGAGGGTCAGCTGGTGGTGGCTGGGTGGGATGGGGCTATACCGGGTCCTCTCGGGGGGGCTGGTACTGGAGAGCATCTCTAGCTCCAGCTCCTGGGCACGGCGGGCAGCATCCTGCACCAGAGGAGGCAGAGGCCACAGGTCAGCCAGGTGAATCCCTGGGTGTCAGCCACCCAGCCCTGCCAGCCAACACCGTCGGGTCACCCTTCCGTGGAGGCCGGGAGGGAGGGTGACCACCTCCAGGGAGGGGCTGTCTGGTAGGACAGAGCCACCCCTCTGCTGGCGCGATGACTCCGTTGCCGTTCTATGGAACCTCCGTTCCCAGGCCGCCTCTGCTACTGACGGAGCAAATGTCGCTGGCACACCAGGCCCCTCGCTGGCTACTGCAGATGAACTGCACGCAGAGCAGTGCTCTGGCCCTGCCTGCAGCCCCTCACAGGCTCTCCGCAAAGAGGGTGTGAGGGTGCCCGTCTTCATCAGGCCACGGTTCATTAGATTAGCCTCAAGGGCTGCCGGCTGACTGGAGACACCTGTGTGAGCACCCCCTACGAGCGCCGTGTTCTCCCCGCTGGACTACTGACCAGCAGGTGTGCCAAAGGGTGGACCCTGGGGCACCCACATTTTCCCTGCTGGCTCCCTTAGAGATCCCAGTACTGATCTAACCCAAGACTTCCCAGACTCTTCCTTAGGGCCTCTTTGACCTCAGCTTCTGCAATCTAAGCCTCCCTGGGTGCCCAGGTGGGGTAGCTGCCCTGCTGAGATCATTCCCATTTTGGCTGCCACTGCTGTTGCTGTTAGGTGCCATGGCCGCCCAACGTACAGTGACATGATGCGGGCAAGTCTTGTGCCATCACCATGATGATAGGATGCAGAATGGGCCACTGGGATGCAATGGGATTTCATCGACTGGTCTTCAGGAGGACATCTCCAGGCTTTTCTGCCTAGTCCTTCTTTGCCAGGGAGCTCTGCTGAAACCTGCCCAGCAACACAGCAACATGCACGCCTCCTGGCCTGGACCGAGACCTGAGCCTCCAGCATGGAAGAGGAGGACTCCCCAGAGAAGCATCGCACTGCTGGGTCCTCCTGTCTTGGCTTCCGCCTCATTAACAGCTCTTTGGAGACCTGCCCTTGAAGCTCAGGTGAGGGATGGGAAGGCTGCCTCCCAGGACTTCATGGGTGGTACTCTGTGGGCACCATGGCATGGCCTCTGCCCACCCAGGAGATGGGGCACCTGCTCTTCCTGCTGGGATCCCGGTGTTCCTGTCTCTGGGCCAAGGCGGCCTCTGAGATATTGCACCTCTGGGCACAGTTTACCTGGCTGCTGCTCACCTCCCTCCTCCCCCAGCCCCCAGTCCCAGCGCCTCCTTGTTTGGGAGTGGAAAGGACATGGGCATGGGGTGTTGGAGTCATAGAGGCAGGTCTGCATTCAAAGGCGTGTTCTCTCCTGAGCTCCCTCAAATAGCCTTGGGTGAGTTAGCTAACCTCTCTCTGAGCCTCTGCTGCCTCTTCTGTAAAACAAAGGTCTCTAAGTTCCAGAAGACTCGCCTCTCAGGGCTGCCGCGCGTGGGTATGACGAGGTCATCAAAAGCTGTTAGGTGGTCAGTAAATGGTGAGGGCCATTCTTTTTTTAGTGTCACAATGGGCAAGTCCTGTCCCCCCACGAGTCAGTCATCCATTCAGGATCTAGCTTGCTGGTGAAGTGTGTTGGAAGAGTCTGCCCTCACCTGAGGCACAATGGGGGTCCCAGAGGCTCTTCTCCCTTTGACTGGCCATAAGGCCACAGGGAGTAATGGGAGGCGGGCTCTCTAGGGACTGAAGAACCTGGCCCTGGGTCTCTGGCCTGAACACTTACCACTCTCCGCCTGTTCACTGGGAAACTCCCATTAGACTTCATGATAACGGCACAGAGTCTCCTGTCCTCGGGGTGAGGGTAGCTGCCCTGTGGAGGGAGGGAGCCAGCACGTGGGTCACTTAGAGGGCCGGGTGGGCAAGGCCGGCCTCCTGAACAGGGAGCCCAGGGAGAACTCAGACTGGACACAGAGCTCACAGGACGGAGAGCAGAGGGGCGGGTGGTGGGGGTGGGGGTGGGGATAGGGTGGTACCTGTGAAGGTGGCTGAGTGGAAGTTAGAGTCAGTGCTGTCATGAGAACAGGCGGGCAGGACTGCAGGACACAGGGCCCTGACTTGTAGCCAGTGACAAGCACGGGTTTGGCGGCAGACCAGACACACACGCTCACTTTCCCTTCCCACCTGGGATCCTTACGACCACCCTGTGAGGCCAGCATGTCCAGTCCCACTTCACAAAGGAGGAAACTGAGGCTCAGAGGCATTAGGTGACTCACCCAAGGTCGTGACGCCCTCAGGTGTGGCAAGGCCAACCTTTGTAATGGTCCTGTCTACCCTCAAGGTGCCTGTTCCTTGTACGCCCCACCGTGGCCTCCCCCAGAGAGGACTGCACCAAGGTCCATGCAGGGAGCTGGATGTGGACCAGGAAAGAGAGGTGGGGTTGAGGGGTGGGGGAAAAGGGGTGCACAGGGAGATGGGGTCAGGGAGTGTAGGAGGTGGAAACAACTGGGTTGGAGGAGTCAGCCGGAGGGGATGGGACCTGAGAGTCCAGAGTGGAGCCCAAGTGGCACACTGGTTAAGTGCTCAACTGTGCACCTGAGGCCACAGCCACTCCCGGTGGGGAAAACCTGCTGATTTGCTTGCCTTAAGATCACAGCCTCAGAGACATCCCCACCCACACCCCCGTGGGGTGGCTCTACTCTGTCCCACAGGCTCGGAATGGACTCCACAGCACAGCCACAGCCACAATTACAATCACAACCACGACAGGGAAGAGAGGAGGAGGAGCGCACCTGGGGGGTGCTGCGCTCAGCCAATCACCACGCGCACCCTCCACCCACTGCCACAGCCCCTTCCTGGAGCATCCCGGGTACTCCACGGAGGTCCACGCCTGTGAATCCCCCCTCTCACCCAGCGCCGCAGAGTCCTGCAGCCTGGACCATGTCCTGCTGGCTTGTCCCAGCCCCAGCCGGACGTGAGACGCACCCCCCCATCCCAACCGGTGGGGCCCCGAGGGAGGGAGGGAAGGGGAAGCTCATGACCTTGAGCGGGGCCTTCAGGTTGGCCCGGAAAGCCCTGCTGCTGCGCTTGGTGCTGACCCTCTTGCGGCGCTTGCGGAGGACGACGTAGATCTTGATGTAGACGAGCAGAGTGACGATGAAGGGCACGTAGAAGGAGACGATGGAGGAGTAGACCACGAACGCAGGGTTGGCGATGATGCACTCGTTCTGGTCTGGGGAGGGAAAAGCCCGGCGGGGGCGGGGGAGCAGGGCATCCATCAGCAGCCCCTCTCCAACCCGGCTTGGCCTGGTGGGTGGGAGCTTGCTCCCTAAGGTGGCTCCAGAGTGCGGAATCGCGGGATGTAAATACACGCGCAGCATGAAATAGCGTCTTAAATCACAGTCTGTGCGGAGGCTGCCTAACTCTGAATCTCCCTTCAACCGTTGTCCCTTGTCACTTGGTCATCGCTTTTGTCATCTGCACGCACACCAGTGGAGCCAGAACGCCAGAACAACTGAGTAAACCCTGATCGGGGGCCTTTCGTGTGTATTGGGAGCAAGGACTGTTTAGGGACAAGATAGCTCAGCCCTGTTTGCGGATTTACCTGTGTCCCATGGTAGCCCATTTGGAAAAACCAATACTTTAGCCACATGTTGTGTTGCCTCGGGGTCTAACAGATCTCTGTCCACCCCCACTTGGGGCCTTCCCGACTCCATCCCAGTATGTGTAGCAGATTTCCTGCTTCTTGGAATTCCTGCGACACAGTTCTGTGCCACACGTTTCCAAATCGCCCCAGCACGTTCTGGGCTCCAGAACATGCACCTGCATGCTCTTGTCTCCCCAGCAGCAGTCACGCGCCAGACTTGACAGAAGGCGGCACCCCTTACTTTGCCCCACACCCAGAATGGCACATGGTTGGCTCACCTTCCATTTGCTTCTAGTCTACCTGCTCTCTGTGGTTCATGGGACTGTACCCTCATCCCCCCACCCCCCAAAAAATACGATCATCAGGAGCTAGAAAGTGTAATGGGTGACATGTTGAGTTGTGAACTACAAAGTCAGCAGTTCGAAACCACAAGCCACTCCATTGGAGAAATATGAGGTTTTCTACTCCCATACCGAGTCACAGTTTCGTGGTCCACAGGTGCAGGCCTACCCTGACCTACAGGGTTATTGTGAGTCAGAGATGATCCAATGGTAGTGAGTTTCACACACACACACACACACACACACAGAGTTTGTGGGGGCTATCTAGCCTACTTCAGTTGAATACACAAAACTAAAAGTGTGCAGACATCCTGCAGGGTCCTGAGCCCCACTCCTCACCTGTCTGTGTTGTGTTCAGGTCATCTTTTCCTAGAGACACTCTGGGCTGGTCTTGGTCCAGGTGGCCCAACCTAACCTCCCTTCTGGAGTGGCAAATGGGCCCTTTCTACCCATCTCGGAACCAGCTGAGCCCCAGGCCGACTGAGGGAGGGCTCACCTGTGTTGTTGAGTCCGAAGAGCATTGGGCAGGAGATGGTGAAGGACAGGACCCAGACGATGGCGATCATGACGGTGACCCGGCGCTTGGAGCTGTAGCGTGTGTTGTAGAGCATGGGCATGGCCACAGCTGTGTACCTGCAGGGTTGGGGCAGGGGAGTGCTCTGGCCTCACTTCACAACATACAGAGACACCCTTCCTTCTGAAGAGAGGGTCCACCTCTGTGAAACCCACCTGGCAACTCTACCTGGACCCTCCTCCTTGGCCACAGGCTCAGGCAGCAAGGACTGTTGCCAATGCCTAATGAAACAGTGACTAACCGACCTCTGGGGTTCATGGCTATCACTCCGTGGTTCTCAGGAATTCCACAACCTGCCCAAGGCCCCACAGCTGAGAAGTGGTAAAGCCAGGGCTGCAGTCTCCTCTACACCAGGCGGTATCTAAAGTGTTTTTGGTAGCATCTTTGCCAGCAGAGAACCTCTTTCTGGGGAGCCTGCATGGTCATTGACACCCAGACACACGATGTCATTGTAAGGCATCCTAGACAGAGCTGGGCCACGAGGGAGTGGTGAGGCTACTGGAAAGGTGAACGTGCAGGTAGGTCCGCCTCTCCCACCCTGAGTGTGGCTCACCTGTCAATGCTGATGGCACACAGGTTCAGGATGCTTGCTGTGCACATCATGACATCCAGAGTGACAAAGATGTCACAGTGAATCCGGCTGAATTTCCACTCACCTACCACCTGGGAACAAAGCAACATGAGTGGACAGTACGGGAAGGAAGACCAGCTTAGCTCCTGTAGATGGGCAGATGGGCTTAATGGCAACTGTGTAAGTCCCGGTGGAATCAAGTTGGGGTGTGGAGGATGATAGCAGTGGAGAGTCATGACCCAAGAGGGTCTGAGCCTGGGCCATGGGTCCTCTGCTCCCAGACAGGTGAGACCACTTCATTACAATCACTGTGCTCGAAGGAAGATAATAGCCATCTAAAAGATCCTTAAAGGCCCTCTACAGGGACAATTATTATTGGTGTCTCCCTCTGTCCAGAGGAAAGAAGAGTGTAAAAGAAACTGATGAGGTGTTGAAACAATTAGTCTAATGGGACCACAGGAACTCAAGTGCCTGTGACCAGAAGAACTAGGTGGTGCCCAGCTCCCAGGAGCAGCTATTCTGAAAGGGGTCACACCAGAAGGTCCTGGATAGGATGGAAGAAAAACGTGGAGCCAGACTCAAAACCCCAAACAGGACCAGGCTGACTGATTGACTAGATCAGGGGTCCTCAAACTTTTTAAATGGGGCCAGTTCACTGTCCCTCAGACCGTTGAAGGGGCCGGACTATAGTTAAAAAATAAAACTATGAACAAATTCCTATGCACACCGGACGAGTCGGCTGCTAAGCAGGACAGGCAGCGGCGGCAAATACACCCGGCGGGCTGGATAAATGTCCTCAGTGGGCCGCATGTGGCCCACGGGCCGTAGTTTGAGGACCCCTGGACTAGAGACCGGCGGATCCTCAGAGATGATGACCTTTAGTCACCCTTCAGGTCTGGAAATGAGCTCACCCCCATGGCTCAATTTTCGGACTTTAAGGGGAGGCACACACACCTCAGAACAACCAGCCCTTTGAGATCAAAGGGCAACATTGACCCTTTAGCTCAGCAAGATGAGGGGAAAGGAAGAACGGACATGGGAAGCATGACTAAAACGTGTACGGACCATTGAACGGAAAACTGATCTAGCTCTTTACACTGCCACTCAATTCACAATAGGAAGGTAAAAAAATGAAACAATCCAATTGAAGGCCACACGTACAAAAGAGAGCCAGTTCACACTGGGTGTTGGACTTTGATCTTTCATCGGTCACCACTCTGGGTGATCACCTGGAAATCCCCATCTTACCAAGGAGGACCCTTCAGCTCAGCTTCTGAGACGTCCGTGTGTGGCCCTGGCCACTGGGTGAGCCAGGCAAGGCCTGCAGGGCATGGACAGAGTGGGGGCCACTAGTGTCTGTTAGTCATGGTGAAGACAATGACTTCCTGGGACACGAGGAAGAAACCCTGCTCCTCCTTGTACTGGGGGACTGGAGAAGGGCAATCCGGGCTACATCTGGAGAAGGGCCACTGTGATCTTCCCTTTGTATGGGGGTAACAAGGAGTCTAGCTTTCAGCAAGAATATTCTGTGACCTGCTCCCTCACTATTCTCTCTCTCTCCTTTACAGATAGCATTTACCCTGGTGGCATTGTTGGGTCAGTGTTAGGCTGCTAACCACAAGATCGATGGTTCAAACCCACCATCTGCTCTTCTGGAGAAAGAGGAGGCTATCTACTCCCTAAAGATTTGCAGACTAGGAAACCCTATCTACAGTCTCTAAGAGTAGGAATTGACTCAATGACAGTGGGTCAACACCCATATCTACTGTACCTCCATTTCCTTATACATCCCAACACACTTCCATATCCACTACCGCTTACTCTCTGTCCTATCACAAGCACACACACACATCCTCACTTACACACAGACACATGTGCACACTCCTATCTCCTTACTCATTCACACACTCACACCTCAGGCTTGCCCTAGCCACACGTGGAATTTGGAGCCACCTCAGGCTTGCCCTAGCCACACGTGGAATTTGGAGCCACCTCATTCGTGGAGGGCAGTCAGGACATGGAAACACAACTTAGGTGTCCAGCACTAGGAGAGCAGAGGAGCAGGCAGGCCCTTGCGGGTAAGCGGAGCACACACAGGGTGGCAGAAGCAAGGTTGGTCGTCACGCGGCTCGCTCCTGTCACTGCCTCTTTTTCTGTTCCCAGATGGAACCCGATGCTGCCACTTCCCTTCAGTGGTGGGCAGTGAAGCACTTGTTGGGGTGTGGTGGAAGCAGCAGCTTTGTCCGGACGACAGGAAGTCCCTCCTGTGGCACCACCCTTTCTGGAGCTCAAGGGGGGACCCTGCAGCAGGTCTTCCCTGGGCTCCTCGTGTGGCAGTGTTAAGAGGGGCAGAAAACGGCTGGTGGTTTCAGACTGCTGACCTTGTGGTGAGCAGCTCATTGTGTAACCCACTAAGCCACCAGGGCTCCTCTCGTTCCGGAGACAACCTCCTCGTGTTATCAGAAGGCTGGGCCCCAAGGACAGGAGGAATTGCCTGGGCAGGCACCAGGTGGTTCCTGGGTAGGAACCAATGAGGATCTGGGACTGCCGTCTCCTTCTGGGAAGGCTCTGGAGCAAAGCACAGGGGCACGGACCTACCTCCAGGTAGACAACCCAGGGCATGACCAGGGTGGCGACCAGGAGGTCGGCCACAGCCAGGCTGACGATCAGGTAGTTGGTGGTGGTCTGCAGCGCCTTCTCACGGGACACGGCCATGCACACCAGCACGTTGCCGAAGACGATGACGAAGATGAGTAGGGTGAGCAGCATGGCGTAGTAGTTGTAGTGGGGCCCGTCCTCCTTCCCCTCGGACCCATTGAGGGGCCGGCTCCAGTTCTGGCCTCCTACGTCCTCATCATACCAGGACAGGTTCAGAGGATCCATTAGGGCAGTGCAGCCACTGGGTGGCCAGGCTCTGGCCAGGAAGAAAGGACACAGGAGTGAGCGGAGGCGGGGGCACCCCACACAGACTGCAGCCCTCGGGGAGCTCTGGATTTCAAAGCAACTGTTGGTGCAGGCTTTGCATCAAGCACCTCCCCGTTTTTGTTTCGAGCTACTCTCCCATGACTCTGCTCGCAAGTTCTTCCAGAGAATGCAGCAAGTGGTAAGCACGTGCTTTTAAAACGTATACTCCAACAAAGCACCCGAGAAAAGCTGATCCTTCATGCCCACGTTCAATAAACACATAGGGAGGGAGTCCTGTGCCCGTTGTCCAGAAGGCCAGGCAGCTGAGTGTTCCAGCCTCCAGGGGTAGGAGCAGCTACACGTATGCACACCTCCGCGAGTCACTGCGTATCTCGCAGGCAAGGATCTAGGCAGACACGATAGACACGATCCCGCAGCTCACGGTTTAGAGACACAGGAGCCAGCTAATCGGTGGGATCTGTGCTGGTGGCTGGGGTTTGCCGTCAGGTTGATTCCAGCTCACAGCAGCCTTACATGGCCTGTACAACCAGACTGACAGGTCTCTTCCTCCACAGAGAGGCTGGGGGGTTGTACCGCTGGCCCCTGGGTTAGCAGCCAGGCGCGGTTAACCATCATGCCACCCAAAACAACAATAACAACAAATCCATCGCCAGCGAGTCTGTGCCAACCCATAGTGACCCTACATACAGGACGAGGTGAAACTGCCCGTGAGTCTCTGAGACGGTAGCTCTTCATGGGCTTAGGAAGCCTCCGGAGGAGCAGCCCGGGCTCCTTGGACAGCTCTGGTGGCATGGTGGGTTATGCCTTGGGCTGCCAACCGCAGGGTAAGCAATTTGAAGTCACCAGCCCTTCTCAGGGAGAAAGACAAGGCTTTCTCCTCCTGTAAAGAATGACAGTCTCAGAAACTCCCAGGGGCCATTCTACCCCGTCCTACAGGGTTGCTGAGAGTCGGCATCGGCTGGACGGCAGTGAGTTTGGGGTTGTCTTTTTGAAACGTAAACACATCAGTGCCTTCAAGCTGACTCGGACTCCTAGGGCCCCTGTAGGGCAGAGTAGAGCTGCCTACCGTGGGTTTCCGAGGCTGGTGATCTTTACAAGAGGAGAAAGTCTTTTTTTTTAAAAGCATGGTGCAGCTGGTAGGTTCAACTTGCTGACCTTGCAGCCCAGTGCCTCGCGTGCTACGCCACCAGGGCTGTTTTTCTGTGTGTAAACGGTAGGAAATAGAACAGGTTGGGAGGGGAAAAGCATGTGTCCCAGTTTGTGGATTTGAGGAACGCTTTTGGAGAAAGTGTGGTGTTCAACCGACACCTGATGGGAGGGCAGGAATGGGCAGGCCAACATCGGGAGCCG
>NW_022111363.1:8964586-8971450 GCF_000313985.2 Echinops telfairi | reverse complement strand
ACGCAGAAAGTGGCATGTGCTGGCCCTAGAGAGAGGGTGTCCTTGTCGAAGGCTTGAGAGGGCTTGGCCAGAGATAACTCTCGGAGGCCGCCATCGAAGGTAAAAAAATAAAACAATCCAATTGAAGGCCACACGTACAAAAGAGAGCCAGTTCACACTGGGTGTTGGACTTTGATCTTTCATCGGTCACCACTCTGGGTGATCACCTGGAAATCCCCATCTTACCAAGGAGGACCCTTCAGCTCAGCTTCTGAGACGTCCGTGTGTGGCCCTGGCCACTGGGTGAGCCAGGCAAGGCCTGCAGGGCATGGACAGAGTGGGGGCCACTAGTGTCTGTTAGTCATGGTGAAGACAATGACTTCCTGGGACACGAGGAAGAAACCCTGCTCCTCCTTGTACTGGGGGACTGGAGAAGGGCAATCCGGGCTACATCTGGAGAAGGGCCACTGTGATCTTCCCTTTGTATGGGGGTAACAAGGAGTCTAGCTTTCAGCAAGAATATTCTGTGACCTGCTCCCTCACTATTCTCTCTCTCTCCTTTACAGATAGCATTTACCCTGGTGGCATTGTTGGGTCAGTGTTAGGCTGCTAACCACAAGATCGATGGTTCAAACCCACCATCTGCTCTTCTGGAGAAAGAGGAGGCTATCTACTCCCTAAAGATTTGCAGACTAGGAAACCCTATCTACAGTCTCTAAGAGTAGGAATTGACTCAATGACAGTGGGTCAACACCCATATCTACTGTACCTCCATTTCCTTATACATCCCAACACACTTCCATATCCACTACCGCTTACTCTCTGTCCTATCACAAGCACACACACACATCCTCACTTACACACAGACACATGTGCACACTCCTATCTCCTTACTCATTCACACACTCACACCTCAGGCTTGCCCTAGCCACACGTGGAATTTGGAGCCACCTCAGGCTTGCCCTAGCCACACGTGGAATTTGGAGCCACCTCATTCGTGGAGGGCAGTCAGGACATGGAAACACAACTTAGGTGTCCAGCACTAGGAGAGCAGAGGAGCAGGCAGGCCCTTGCGGGTAAGCGGAGCACACACAGGGTGGCAGAAGCAAGGTTGGTCGTCACGCGGCTCGCTCCTGTCACTGCCTCTTTTTCTGTTCCCAGATGGAACCCGATGCTGCCACTTCCCTTCAGTGGTGGGCAGTGAAGCACTTGTTGGGGTGTGGTGGAAGCAGCAGCTTTGTCCGGACGACAGGAAGTCCCTCCTGTGGCACCACCCTTTCTGGAGCTCAAGGGGGGACCCTGCAGCAGGTCTTCCCTGGGCTCCTCGTGTGGCAGTGTTAAGAGGGGCAGAAAACGGCTGGTGGTTTCAGACTGCTGACCTTGTGGTGAGCAGCTCATTGTGTAACCCACTAAGCCACCAGGGCTCCTCTCGTTCCGGAGACAACCTCCTCGTGTTATCAGAAGGCTGGGCCCCAAGGACAGGAGGAATTGCCTGGGCAGGCACCAGGTGGTTCCTGGGTAGGAACCAATGAGGATCTGGGACTGCCGTCTCCTTCTGGGAAGGCTCTGGAGCAAAGCACAGGGGCACGGACCTACCTCCAGGTAGACAACCCAGGGCATGACCAGGGTGGCGACCAGGAGGTCGGCCACAGCCAGGCTGACGATCAGGTAGTTGGTGGTGGTCTGCAGCGCCTTCTCACGGGACACGGCCATGCACACCAGCACGTTGCCGAAGACGATGACGAAGATGAGTAGGGTGAGCAGCATGGCGTAGTAGTTGTAGTGGGGCCCGTCCTCCTTCCCCTCGGACCCATTGAGGGGCCGGCTCCAGTTCTGGCCTCCTACGTCCTCATCATACCAGGACAGGTTCAGAGGATCCATTAGGGCAGTGCAGCCACTGGGTGGCCAGGCTCTGGCCAGGAAGAAAGGACACAGGAGTGAGCGGAGGCGGGGGCACCCCACACAGACTGCAGCCCTCGGGGAGCTCTGGATTTCAAAGCAACTGTTGGTGCAGGCTTTGCATCAAGCACCTCCCCGTTTTTGTTTCGAGCTACTCTCCCATGACTCTGCTCGCAAGTTCTTCCAGAGAATGCAGCAAGTGGTAAGCACGTGCTTTTAAAACGTATACTCCAACAAAGCACCCGAGAAAAGCTGATCCTTCATGCCCACGTTCAATAAACACATAGGGAGGGAGTCCTGTGC
The DNA here is from genome assembly GCF_000313985.2 of Echinops telfairi. Classification (NCBI taxonomy): domain Eukaryota; kingdom Metazoa; phylum Chordata; class Mammalia; order Afrosoricida; family Tenrecidae; genus Echinops; species Echinops telfairi. Next base: position 8,969,269 of record NW_022111363.1, on the reverse strand, counting down.
CCGTTGTCCAGAAGGCCAGGCAGCTGAGTGTTCCAGCCTCCAGGGGTAGGAGCAGCTACACGTATGCACACCTCCGCGAGTCACTGCGTATCTCGCAGGCAAGGATCTAGGCAGACACGATAGACACGATCCCGCAGCTCACGGTTTAGAGACACAGGAGCCAGCTAATCGGTGGGATCTGTGCTGGTGGCTGGGGTTTGCCGTCAGGTTGATTCCAGCTCACAGCAGCCTTACATGGCCTGTACAACCAGACTGACAGGTCTCTTCCTCCACAGAGAGGCTGGGGGGTTGTACCGCTGGCCCCTGGGTTAGCAGCCAGGCGCGGTTAACCATCATGCCACCCAAAACAACAATAACAACAAATCCATCGCCAGCGAGTCTGTGCCAACCCATAGTGACCCTACATACAGGACGAGGTGAAACTGCCCGTGAGTCTCTGAGACGGTAGCTCTTCATGGGCTTAGGAAGCCTCCGGAGGAGCAGCCCGGGCTCCTTGGACAGCTCTGGTGGCATGGTGGGTTATGCCTTGGGCTGCCAACCGCAGGGTAAGCAATTTGAAGTCACCAGCCCTTCTCAGGGAGAAAGACAAGGCTTTCTCCTCCTGTAAAGAATGACAGTCTCAGAAACTCCCAGGGGCCGTTCTACCCCGTCCTACAGGGTTGCTGAGAGTCGGCATCGGCTGGACGGCAGTGAGTTTGGGGTTGTCTTTTTGAAACGTAAACACATCAGTGCCTTCAAGCTGACTCGGACTCCTAGGGCCCCTGTAGGGCAGAGTAGAGCTGCCTACCGTGGGTTTCCGAGGCTGGTGATCTTTACAAGAGGAGAAAGTCTTTTTTTTTTAAAGCATGGTGCAGCTGGTGGGTTCAACTTGCTGACCTTGCAGCCCAGTGCCTCGCGTGCTACGCCACCAGGGCTGTTTTTCTGTGTGTAAACGGTAGGAAATAGAACAGGTTGGGAGGGGAAAAGCATGTGTCCCAGTTTGTGGATTTGAGGAATGCTTTTGGAGAAAGTGTGGTGTTCAACCGACACCTGATGGGAGGGCAGGAATGGGCAGGCCAACATCGGGAGCCGGGGTGGGGATGAGGAGGACGCAGAAAGTGGCATGTGCTGGCCCTAGAGAGAGGGTGTCCTTGTCGAAGGCTTGAGAGGGCTTGGCCAGAGATAACTCTCGGAGGCCGCCATCAGCCGGGTCGTGAAGGGTCTGTATCAGGGCACTGCGCTGGGGATCTGGGCTTGATCCAGAGGGCAAGAGAAGTGCCGGGTCTAGAGTTGCCTCTCAGAGCCACTTTGCTGACTCCAGTGTGGGGAGGGGAGGCAGGGCGGAGCTCGGAGCTGTTGCCGAAGGAATCCCAGGAAGAGATGATGAGGTTCTGCAGGATGGGAGCCATGAGCATCCTGGAGAACGGAATGGGAGCGTTGTCCCAGGGGAGGAAAGCTGTCCTCAGGAGAAGTGGCATCTGAGGAAGCATGAGGAAGAATTAGCCAGACAGCTGGCTCAGGGGAGATGCTTGAGACAGAGAGAATGCCACCCCGTCCCCCAAACCCGCTAAGGCTTCTGTTTGACAAGGCATGACAATGGGGGTGAGCCAGATGAGGCCTTGGAGAGCAGATGAAAGGGCAGGCGCAGAGGAATCCCCCCACTGCACCCGTCAGGGGCTGCGGTGAGCAGGAGGAGGCTTCCGAGCAGGTGAGCTTGTGGCTGTAGTTCAGGTCTGGATGGTGGTCACCTGCCTGGTGAGAATGAGGCTGGGGAGAGGCAGGTAGAAGCAGGAGCTGACTTTGAGTTGCCTTGATGGAACATGGTCGTAGACTAGGTGGTGAGGGGGGAGAGCAATGGGAGGGCAAGCAGAGAGGGAAGGGGTCAGGGGAGATAAGGGAGCAGAGACTCGGGGAGGGGGTGCTGGTGAGCCTGACAGCTGGTGGTCTGGCTGCGATGGACACAGAGCACACCTGTAAGGTAGGTGGTTTTCCTGCTGACAAACTCGTCCCTGTTTCACACCAAGCCAAAGCGAACCAAGGCAAACCCAACTGCTATGGAGCGATTCCGACTCATAGTGACCCTCTATGGGGTTCAATTGATCAGCCTTTCGAGGCACACAGCACAGAGCGCCGTGGCTTCCAGGAGTCTGTCTACCCAAGTGGCTTTGGGAATCACTGGTTTCTATCACATCTGGATCAGAGAGGAGGGTCGGCCCACTTGAATACCTTCCTGCCAGTCTGGCACACCTGTTCCAGCAGCTCTCAGCAGAGGAATGCAGGTGGCATCCAACAACGCAGCACCCTCACCCTGGAGCCTTGCGCCACTCTTGTAGTTCCAGGGCGGGGACGCCTTGCTCCGCAAAGGGCATGGGAGCTCGTTGGGGGTGGGGGGCTGTGGGTGCGCACGGATCTGGCCTGGGCTGCTTCTCTGCTCACTTACCCAGTCAGCACCCTGCACTCTGCACAACTACTTCCCCTGGGATGCTGGGAATGCTGGCATTCTGACCACACCTCTGCTCATGGAGGCCAGGGATATTGATGGCGTCTCTCAGTGCCGCCCCCACCCGCCCAATCTGACTAGACTTCCGCTCCTGCAGCCCAGTCCTGAACTTGCCTGGGATGGTAGCTGCATGTGCTGTGAAGAATTGGAGTGTGCCGAGTTTATACATATGTACAGATATGACCTACTCATCCTCAAAGCAGTCCTCAAACACTCGTTGTTGTCGGCATTGTTATCTCTACTTTCCACACTGTCTGGAGACGCTTCCTTCCTCTTCCCCAAGGTACCCACCCCAAACCCCACCCCCCACCCCCACTGCCATCGCAGCCATTCTGAAATGAGGAATCAGACAGCCTCATCTTTCTCTTGTGGGGTGGCTGGTGGGTTTGAACCACCAGCCTATCAGTTAGTAGAGCAACACCTAATCCACAGTGCTACTAGGGCTCCTTACCCCTTTGGGAGCAAAGCAAGCCTAGCTCAGAATCTCCTCTCTGGACCGCACCCCAATCTGCCTGCCCAGACCACCCCCTTTTCGCGCTCCTTGGGGCTCCTGCAGCAGTGCCACATGGCTCTGTCCTGGAACATACCCACCTCTGCATCCAGGGTGGTCGCTTTGTTGCTATTTCACCAGAACGTAAGGCTCTCAAGGGCTGCAACATGTCTTGCGCGGTGCCATGCATTCCTCGCGGAATGAACAATGACAAAGAGGATGGGACCTTGTGCTACTCTTTTGTCTTCTAATGCCGTGTGGCTCACATGTGACCCCAGATGTTCCCTGCACAGATTCAAAGCCTCTGAAACGTAGCTAGTGACGTAAGGCACAAGACGCAGCACGGGACCCAAAGCAATACAGCCTGGGAGTCACCCCAGGTGTTGAGTGTTGGCTTCCCAAAAAGCAGCCAATCAGCACTCTGGGGATTTTTTCGGGAGTGCTCCCAGCAGGATGACCTGCAGGGAATTGGAGGAAGCGGGAGGAGCTGGGCTGCAGGCCCTGCGAGGCATCAGAATGTACCGCCATCGAGTCCGTTCGGATTTGGACTCACAGGGACCCTAGAGGGCAGGGTAGGACTGCCCTGTGGGCTTCGGCGACCGTCAGTCTCTATGGGAGAAGAGAGGCGTGGCTTTCTCCCGAGCAGCTGCTGGCCTGGCCGTTACCAACCCAACGTGTAACCCACTGCCCCACCAGCGAGCCTGTGGAAGGAATCAGGGCAACAGGCTGAGCCTTTCTCCCCTCACCTGCACCAGTCAGGGGAAGGGCCGCCCCAGGTAACAGGTGTGTCCTGAAGAGAGGCATCTCTCTTCCCAGCAGGCACTTGCCCAGAGGTGCAGTCTAGCTGCATCCTGTCAGTCACTGTCTGTGGACAATGCACAGAGCAGCTGGGGGAGAGAGAACTTCCATTGTGAGGGGCCCCTCATTGGGTGTCCAGAGCTGGGGTTTTCCCAGAGGGCTTCCTGGAGCCAGAGCACTGAAACCTCCAGGATCCGGCATTGTGGTGAGCACTTGCTTTGGAGCCCTGATCACCTGCGGAGCTAAGGTCAGTCCCTGCTTCCAAGACCAGGAAAGGATCCAGACATGTCATATTCTTGTGTGGCTTCCACTCTGCGGTGTTCTCACTGCAGGGCATATATACTCACTCACAGTGTATCTATATACAGTGCTGATATAAAGGTAATAGACTGGCTTTATTAAAAAAAATTTTTTTTAATGAAAGATGCTTAAAGACTTGTAAATCCTACTGACTGCTTCATATGGGGCTGTCTTCTAAGGCCAGAGCCAGCCCCTCTCACTGCCATAGTGCCAGTGCTGACTCATAGTAACCCCGTTTACGGGAGTAAAAAGCCCAGTCTTTCCTCCCCAGGAGCTGCTGGTGGTTTTGAACTGCTGACCATGCAGATTGTAGCCCAATGTGGAACCACTACACCGTCAGGGCTCCTGAGAGCTGGCCCCTGCCCTTATCATGTCATCAGCGCCCCTCTTAGGAGCTGACATATCTCAGCAGCAAAGGCTCGCCCTGGACACCAAGTTGAACAGGAGTGGGATGTCAGATCCATGCCCACACTTGAGGTGGGAGGCACTCTGGCACCCAGGGGCCAGGAAAGTGTAAGAGCCATACGGAAGAAACCTGGGCTCCAATCCCAACTCATGGGGGGACTTGGCTTTCCGAAGCCTCGGTTTTTCACCTGCCAAATGTTGCTGTCCTTGG
>NW_022111363.1:8960336-8961322 GCF_000313985.2 Echinops telfairi | reverse complement strand
TCATAACAGTAGCAAATGGCAGTTATGAAGTAGCAATGAAAATAATTTTATGGTTTGGGTCATCACCACATGAGGAACTGTATGAAAGGGTCATGGTGTGAGGAAGGTTGAGAACCATTGGCTTATAGGGAGGCGGCTCTGGGCTTCAGTTTCCTTTCAGCCTACCCCCTGGGTCTACAGAAAAGTAAAAACCAAAAAGTTGTCAGAGTAGAACTACACTCATAGGGCTTCTCCTTGGCTAGTTTTTTTTTTTTTTTGGTGGATTACCAAACCTTTCTTCTGAGGCACCTCTGACTGGACTTTTAACCCCTTTCAGTGGCATTGAGTCCATTAACTATTTGCTCCACCCAAAGACCCTTCCAGAGAAACCAGGTGAGGCCAATACCCACCCGGGGCTTTCCTGGGGGGAAATGACAAACCTAAAAGCCACCCAGCATCCTGGACTTGCCTAGACAATCTGGATTTTTTTGTTCTTTTCAGAAACGGGGATGGATTTTGTAGCTTTATGGTATATGAAATCCAGGATGGGTGAATCTACCAAGACAGTCATTGGATTAACGACATCTTTGGGGTACGGCATAGGAGTTTGCAGGGACATGGGGAGCTCATAACAAGGAGTGCAAGAAAGAAGAAAATATTCTAAAGTTGATGGTGGTAAGGAGTATACACCTCTTCTTGATATAACTGAACTATTGGATTGTGTGGTATGTGGGTTATGTCCCAATAAAATTGTTTCTAAAAGGAAGGGGGTTGATTAAATGTATAACTCCAATGGCTCACCCTTATAAGACTTTTCAGACAAATAATACCACAAATGATTATTATTTCAGTTCTACAGTCAGAAAGAGCATCATTATTAGGCTTATGAAAATATCACGCATTTGCATACTGTGGTAGTTACATAATCTGTTGTCAAGTTGAGACTTAAGAGTGAAGGGGTGGAGTTTAGCCTGTCAATCAGGTTGCAGCTTGATGACCTCATTTGG
>NW_022111363.1:8922071-8959998 GCF_000313985.2 Echinops telfairi | reverse complement strand
TAGGCTGCCTCCACCTTTCTCCTAGAAGACTCCATACCTTGTGTTTAAAAGCTTACCAAATCTCCAGACCCCAGACCCCAATCAACATGCATTTCGTGAATACCACCCACTTGCCTGGAGAGGGGCAGACTCACGGCCGTTTCTCTGTTCTTCAGGGTTTAGTTACGCAGTAGTGCACACAGTTCAGGAGCTTGGCTCATAACTGAAAGGCAAGTCTACCCTGAGGTGCTTCCAGGAAAGGCCTGGCCATCTACTTCTGAAACCCAGTCATAGAGGCTCTGTGAAGCACAGTTCTACTCTGACACACATGTGGTGGCCATGAGTTGAAATGAACGTGACGGCATCTGGTTTTTAAGGCTTTTGCTACCCAACCCTGTTTCATGGGGAGCTGTATGACCTAACTTGGTAAATAGATGCTCCTCCCCAAAGTAGCACACTCACCCCCCAAGCAGCCGAGCAGAGCAGCAGGTGCTCTATACCCTGCCCCTACCAGGCAGACATGGTCCCATGATGCGCTGGGGCCTCCACGGCTCTTCTTTGTCAGCTTCCCTGGAATTCGGGAAAGAAGAGAAAGCCAAGAGGCAGCGGAAGACTCATTAGTGTGAGTCTTCCTGGAATGCAGGTCCGTACCCTGGAGCAGGACAGTCAATGTACTCACTCTAAGAGGAAGAAACAGACGTTTATTAGAAGGTGGCCATCAGCAAGGTGCTGTCTTGGTGGCAGCCTCCACCACTTGTCACTTTGTCGTTCAGTGGTGGCTTGTGTGTTACTGTGATGCTGGAAGCGATGCCACTCGTGCTTTCAAATACCAGCAAAGGGACCCCAAAGTGAAGAGGTTTCTGTGGAGCTTCCAGACTGTAGTAGTTACATAATCTGATGTCAATTTGAGAGGATTACAAGTGAAGGGGTGGAGTGTGGCCTGTCAATCAAGATATAACCGATGAGGCCTCTGTGTGGGCATAGCCTTCTCCTGAGAATTCTGGGAACTCCGGTATTTCCTCCTTGGAGGAGGGAGACACTTCTCTCTCTCCTCACTCCTTGAGAGATGCTCTACTGACAAGACACATGGTGCTATGCCCTGGAAGCTGGAGAAGCCCTGAGAGATAGAGAAACCACATGGACCTACCCTGATGCAACCAGACCTCTAGAGCCGGAGAACCATGTAGAGACCCCTGCCAGCGCTGAGATGCTTACAACGCCACTGGATCCACTAGAATTCCAACCCACTGGCCTGTGATTCTCCTGCATTCAGTATCATTGCATGTATTTCTTGAGTCTGAGGAGGACTCTATAGATTGCTATAGGACATCTAGGCTAATATTGGACTCATGGACTTGATCTGGATGGGGCTGGGATTTTCTCAATATTCAATTGCTCTTGTATATAAACCTCTTTCTTATATTCATATGAGTGTTTATGAATTTGTTTTTCTAGTCAACCCAGACTGACACACAGACTAAGAACAGCTTCCTAAGAAAGAATAAGCAGTCTAGTTCAGAGAAATTAGCTACTGAAAGCCTTATGAATAGCATTGAAACACTGTAAGATACTGAAACCCTCATGACTATTAGAACATTGTCAAAAATAGTGTCAGAAAATGAGGCCCTCCGATCTGAAGGCATTCATAGTATGACTGCGGAAGAGCTGTCTTCTCAAATGTAGAGTTGGCCATCATGACGTGAACACAGGAGAGCCTGAAAGAGCAAAGCCTTTGGGACCTTCATTTGTTGACAGGGCGTGTCTCAAAGCGAGAGGCAGCAGCAGAAAACATCTATTAATGATTGGAACTTGGACGGTACTACATAAGAACCTAGGAGAGTTGCAAATCGTCAAAAAGTGAACGGAATGCATAAACATCCATGTGCTAGGCACTAGAGGGTTGAAACGGGCTGGGTTTGAATCACGGAATCCCATGGTTGACTCTGGTGGGAAGGACAGTCGAGCGGAAGGGCATCATGGTCATCACCAAAAAGGACAATTCAAGATCTAGCTCGAAGCACAGTGCTGTCTGTGCTAGGGCTATACCTGTCTGCATACAAGGAAATCCAGGCAACACAACTGTTGTTGTGCACAACTGTATACACCAACCACAAATGCTAGTCACGAAGAGGTGGGAGAATTCTCCTAATGCCTTTTGTCAGAAATGAATCAAACATTCAGTCAAGGTAATTGCTGGTGATTAGAATGCAAAAACTGGAAGCAGAGGAAGAAACACTAGTTAGAAAATGTGATGTTGGTGATATGAACGAGGCTGGAGATCCCATGACAGAATTTTGTAAGACCAATGACTTCTCCATTGCAAAGACCGCTTTTCAACAACATAAGCGACAACTTATACACGGACTTCGCCATAAATCAAATGGACTACGTCTGTCGGGAGAGAAAATGGAGAAGCTCAATATCAGCACCTGAAACCAGGCCAGGAGCGGACTGTGGACAGACCATGAATTATTCATGTAAGTTCAGGCTGAAACTGGAGAAAATGAAAACAAGTTCAGGAGAGCCAAAATAGGAGCTGAGCCTGTCTCACCTGAATTTCGAGAATACCTCAAGAACAGAGTGAAAACTGATGACAGAAGAGCTGATGAGCCATGGGAGGACGGCAAGAACATTCGTTCACAAAGAAGGCAAAAGGTTATTAAAAAGAGAAGAAGGGAAGAAGAGATCAAAGTGGTTGTCAGAAGAGACTCTGCAACTTGCTCCTCATCGTAGAGAAGCTAGGGCACAAATGGAAGAAACGATGAAGTCAAAGAGCTGAAGAGAACATTTCAAAAGGCGGCTCAAGAAGACAAAGCAAAATGTCATAATGAAATGTGCAGACCTAGAAATGGAAAACCAAAAAGGAAGAGCATGCGGAACATACCTTAACTGAAAGAACTAAGGGGAAAAATGTAAGACTTGAGTTGTAATATTGAAAGATTCAGTGGGGAAAATATTGTATGATGCAGGAAGTATCTAAAGAAGATAGAAAGATTTTGTGGTACAGAATCGCTGTACTAAAAAGTATTGATCAACACTCAAGCATTTCAAGAGGTAGCCATAGCACATGATGAAAAACCAGTGTTACTCAGGGAGAAGGTCCAAGCTAAAGTGAAGGTAGTAGCCAAAAACAAGGCTCCAGGAGTTGACAGAATACCAACTGAAATGTTTCAACAAGTTGATGTAGCACTGGAAGCACTTATTTAGCAAGGTCAAGAAATCTGGAAGATGGATGCCTGGCCAGCTAACTGGAAGACACCAGTATTTGTACTCATTGCAAAGACAGGTTACCCAACAGAATGCTCAAATTGTAGAAAATATCATTGAAAGCACATGCAAGTATAATTTGGCTGAAGATCATCCAACGATGATGGAAGTGGTACATTGACAGGGAGCTGCCAGAGGTTCAGGCCAGATTCAGAAGAGGATGTTGAAAAGAGGATATCAATGCTGATGTCAGATGGATTTTGGCTGAAAGCAGGGAATACCAGAAAGATGCCTACTTGTGTTTTATTGCCTATGCTAAGGCATTCAACTGTGTGGACCGTAACAAACTATGGATAGCGTTGAAAAGAAAGGGAGTTCCAGAGCCCTTCATTTGAAGGGCTTTCCAGAACCGTTTCATGGAGCAAGAGGCAGTTGTGTGAACAGAGCGAGCACTGAGTGGTTTAAATCAAGAAAGGTGTGTCTCAGTGCTATTATACTCGCCCCATACGTATTCAGTCTGCATGCTGAGCAAGTATTAAGAGAAGCCGGATTAAGTGAAGAAGGTGGAAGCGTTAGGGTTGAAGGAACGCTTATTAACAACCTACAATATGGCCTGAATCTTGATGGACATTCATGTAATCCGAGTTATTTTATTTAATGTAGTTAGAATACAATCCTGCTTGTGGAAAGTGAGGAGCACTTACTGATGAAGATCAAGGGTAGCAGCCTTCGGTATGAATTGCAAGTCAATGCAATGAAAACCCGAACCCTCACAACCGGATCAATAGGTGGCGTCATGGGAAGTGGAGAAAAGACTGAAGTTGTCAAGGTTTTCATCTTGCAATCTTTTCATCTTTCATCCAGATCAGGGCTCACAGAAGCAGCAGTCAAGAGATCAAACCATGCATTGCATTGGGTAAGTCTGCTGCACAAACTCTAAAAAGCAACTGTGTTATGTTGAGGACGAGGGTGTGCCTGACCCAAGTCATGGTAGTTTTTATCTCACATGCATGTGAAAGTTGGATGTGGAATAAAGAAGACCGGAAGAGAACCAATGTGTTTGACTTGTGCTGCCATGGGCGAACAAATCTGTCTCAAAAGAAACAACCAGAATGCTCTCAGAGGCCAGGATGGAGAGACTTTTGTTTCGTGTTCTTAGGACAAGTTATGAGAAAAGACCAGCTCCTAGAAAAAGACATCACGCTCGGTAACGTATAAGAGCCATGCAAAAGAGGAAGATGCTTGACACGATGGGGTGGCACAGTGGCTGCAACGATAGGCTGCAAGGACAACTATGAGGATCCGTAGAGGAGAGGGCAGTGTCTCCACCTGTTGAACATAGGTCCCTATCTGTCGGAAACAACTCAGCAGACCTTAACAATGGTGGTGTTCTGTTTGAGACCAGAATTCATGGAGAATATATCCCTGTTACTTTGCAGTTTACACGTTGGTGAGTCTCATATAGATGTTTTACATTCATTCAGATTTCAGGGTAACCATGGTAAACAATTGTTCACCCTGAGGAAGCAAGGAAAACAATCAGATTTGTTAAGGCATAGGCCACTCTGGATGTCTCTATTAACTAGCTAGCAGGTCCTAGATTTTAGTCATTAACAGGTAGATAAAGAAGACTCGTCTCCTTCCCGCTACCCCTCTGCAAAGGGATGTCCAGTTGCCTGCAGATGGGCATTGGGTCTGCACCCCGCACTCCCCCTCATTCACGATGGGATGATTTTTTGTTCTGTGGTGCCTGATCCCTGATCCCTTCGACACCTTGTCATCACACAGGGCCAATGGTGACAGTGGTGATACCCGGAGGGTGGAGGGAAGGTTGGGTAGAAAGAGGGAACTGATTACAAGGATCTACATATGGCCTCCTCCCTAGGGGATGGAAAACAGAAAAGTGGGTGAAGGGAGATGTCGGGTAGTGTAAGATATGGCAAAAATAATAATACTTTATAAATTATCAAGGGTTCATGAGAAGAGGGGGAACGGGGAGAGAGGGGGGGAAATGAGGAGCTAATACCAAGAGCTCTAGGGGAAATCAAATGTTTTGAGAATGACGAGGGCAACAAATGTACAAGTGTGCTTGACACAATGGATGTATATATGGATTGTGATAAGGTACAAGCCCCCAATAAAATGATTTACATTAAAAAATAAAATAATAGGAAAAGAAGAGTCTCAGAATTATCTGGCCCTTCCAGGAAACATTAGCATCCAACTTGTTTGTCTTTGAGCAATGGAGCGAGTTACAAAAATTCCCGAGAGACCGCATTCAGTAAAGTCTCTTAGGCTAACTGCATTTGGGGTGGTGGGCGGGGCAGAAGGCTTCTAACTACATTTAGTAAAATAACTTGGGTTACATGAGTGTCCATCAAGACTCAGGCTATCAACATGTCAAAGGTCACTGGGCTCTCCTCTGTCTCCAGGACTCATTATCCTGACTTTCAGAAGGGCAAAGATCTACTTCAAAATGTTCCATAATCATCCATTCCAGCGCTCGGAACGCCTCTCCATCCAGTTTTCCTAACTGTGGCTTTCTCTTTAGAACCTTTAGTCTGGAACTTCTCCACAAGCCACCTGGACTGAATCAAAACCCCAAACCCAAACCCTGTGCCATCAAATTGATGCTGACTCATGGCAACACCTATATCAGGTTTCCAAGACAGTAAATTTTTCCCCCTAGTTTTCTTTCTTTTTTTTAATTAAAATATCATTTTATTGGGGGTTCTTACAGCTCTTATAACAAACTCCAGGGCCCAGAGCTGGGGAGGCTGGGGCAAGGCGGGCTGTAGTGTCCTGAAAGCCCCCAAAAACCGTTTTCCCTGTCTCAGCCTCAGCTGCAGCCTCTGCCACACGTGTAGCGTTTGAAGGAATCAAATTGTCTAATTAAAATGTAACAATCCCTTATCAGGCTCCAATGGCGGGTGAGACACTGCTGTCTGAAACACATCATTTTTTCTTCTTTTCTGGGACTGGAATCATTTCAATGAAAAAGAAGTGGGGTGGGGGCGGGAGGGGATGGGGAGGAGAAGTATTTCCCATTTGCATCTCAAAAGCCGTGTGTTGGAGAAGTTGAGCTGGGTGGGGAATGGCAGTGCCTGGAGAGGGGATGCCACTCTTGCCACCACCCCCTTGGGTAAAACTCCAGGGCTAAGGCTTGGGGTGGCCCCTTCCCCAGCTCCTCCAGCAACACTGGAGACAAGGGGTGAGTGTAAGCGGGAGGGGAGGGAGAGGCATGTCACTGAGCAATTCAATTCGCCCCTTGCTCTAGGCCTGAGGGAGAGCCGCCTCCACAGGGAGTGGAGCAGGGGGACCTCCATCTGCAGGGCAGTGGCCACCGGGTGGGGAGGAGGGGGAGGGGAGAGGCTTGGTGGGGTGGACAGTACCCTAGGAAGTATGTGTATGTGTGTCAGCCCCCGCGTGCAGGGTGGGGCGTGGTGAGGCTGTGGCTCTGGCCCGGGTATCGCCAGTCCATCACTGCTGATACTCAGCAGAGAACCTTTCCACTTTGGGGTTGGGTGCTGCCTGAATACACTTCATCTCCTAGGTTCCTTTTGGTGGGATTTGGGTTTGGTTTTGTTTTTGACAAAAGAAACACCCATCGCACTGCCCTGCCAGGTTTGGGCAGGTCCTGCTCCCAGAAACCCTAGCCTCCTTGCGTTGTTTGGGGCTGAGGGATAAGATGTGGGTGCCCTGTTCCCATTGCCTGGCCCTCACCAGCCGCAGTGCTGCTTTGTCTGGACCCAATGAGAGACTTGGGCAAGGGGGAGAGCTGCCCTCGGCGCCTCGCCCCCAATTGTGGAGGGGAGGGGCTTCTTCTGGGGGCAATGGAGGTGGGGGAGTCTACACTGGATACAACACCCCTCGCACCTCCTCCAGGCACCAGGGAGTTCTAGAGTGGACCGAGATGGGGTTTGGGGGCACGAAGCACAGGCAGAAACAGCAGAGCCCGGCCAGCCACATTATCTGTGAGGGACACTGCCCAGGCTCCCTCAGACAGTGTGGAGGGGCCTGGGTGACTGGCTCCTAGCCATGCCCCCCTATCTGGCTCCACCCAGCCTGGGCTACACAGTAGTCCAACAGGAGGCTCCCCACTTGCCAGCTCCTCTCTCTCTGCTCCTGAAGCCACATCTGGCCCCAGGAAGCCCTAAAGCCTTGCCTCCTCGGTCAAGGTCACGGCAAACAGGAAGCTCTCCGTGTATGCTCGTTTGACATCCAGTCACCAAGTCTACAAGGTGCCAGTGAGGACAGCCACCTGCTCTCCCCACCCTGGTCCAGTATCCCAGGCCCAGAATCCCACCACTGCCTAACTTCTTAGTCCTTAAACACTCTTAGTTCCCCTCACCCTTCAGGAGGCTTCCTGGTGATCCTGCTGATGCTCTAGAGCCCTCACCACCATGTCTCCCAAAGTGGGCAGTGCCATCACCTGGGGGCCAGGGGTGGGTGGGCACTGGGCTGGTCCAGGAGGCTGCAGAAGCAGATACCTATGCTTTAACCTGGATTGATTGTGGGCTATCGCTCATATTCCTCTGGGACGGAAGTTTTAAGTTGCAGAGGTGTGGGAGGGTAGAACACTGAGGTTGTTTCTCTGAAAAGTGGGTCAATACCTTTGGGAGCCTCTATGCTAGACCAGACCTGTGCCTGGTGTTTCACAGTCTCCTGTGAGGTCGGCCGCTAACCACAGGGTCAGCAGTTGGATACCACCTAGTGACCTAATGTGTTCTGGCGGCACTTACACCAGGCTTCGGTCAGTCACGCTCTGTCTAGTGATTCCTTAGGCCAAGGCTGCTTCTCCATCCTCCCAGCAGTCTCCCTGCCTCTGTGCAGTGGAGCCTTGGGCTGACTGGGGAGGGAGCAGAGACTGGGCTTTTGTTAGCTGGGGAGGGGGCAGAGAGTGGGCTTTTGTTAGCCTCGTTAGACAAGGAGGGACATCCGGCTGCCTGGGCTAAGAGCCACCAGGGCCTCCGGTGTAAAGGAGTCCTCACTGGGTCTTTTCAGCCCTGGTTGTTCTCTCTCTGGATGCTTCCGTAGCCTCCTCTGAGATCACCCCCAGGCCTTTGAAGTCCCAACTGCTTGGCGCTCCCCAGCATGGTCACCAGATGGGCCACTCTGTAAGGCCCCTAACTAGGAAGAGGGCCAGTGTAGGGATGTGGAGCTGTGGGGAAGGGTCACAGATGATACAGATTCTGGGGAAGGGAGGAATGGTGCCAGCAGGGAGTTGGCAGGGAACTCAGGATCTCAGTGCCCAGATAAGGGTCCCTCTGTGGGAGCCACATCAGAGCAGGGTCCTAGAGCCGGCATCTCCAGCTGTACCAACCCCAGCGAGAGCCCTCACATCTAACCTCAGGAGCCATAGGGCGAGGGGACCCCTGGGGAGGGCAAAGCATTAGAGCTGTGGGTTGCTAACTGACAGGTGGAAAGTTCGAGTCCAGCAGAGGCACCTTGGAAATGACACCTGGAGATGTTTCTGGAAACCAGCCGTTGAAGACTTTATGAAGCACAGCACTCATTCCACTCACACGGGGTCACCATGAGTCGGACAGGGGTGTCACCAGGGAGAGGCCAGAGGACACACAGCTTCTCTACCCGTGCCCCCTGGAGGCAGGAGAGAGACCAGAGTGGACCAGAACTGGGTCCTGCTTACCCTGGGGCTCTCAGCCCAGCCTCTGCCCACTCCCCAGCCAGGCCTGGCAGCCCCTGCCCAGCAGCATGGGCAGGCCTTGTTCAGGACCCAGCGATATGTGATTCACCGGTCTGAAGACACTGTGAATGAGGAAGGGTATCTGCCTGGCAATGGCACCCCTGTGGGTTTTGATGGCTCCGTTAAAAAAAAAAAAATCTCTTCACCAACTGTCAAAGTGTCACAAATTAATTAGCTGTTAGCTGGAGTGACTCAGTGTGGGAGGGGGGGGGAAGCATCGCTCCACAATGCTGAGGTGGGGGGTGGGGGGTGGCACTGTTCTCTGCTGGTACAGCTGCCTGTTGATGAAAAGTCCTCAGGCTCACATGGTGTGAGGGAAAGCGGACCACCCCTGGGGCAGCTCACTGAGGTGGGACACGGGATGGAGGGGTGGGGCCCCAGGTGCCCCCTCCGTGCTGATCTGAAAGCCTCTAGAAGTAGCTCTGGAAATCTCAGTTCAGAAGGGATCCCACAGGCTGGCCTGGCTCCTTTTCTTTCCTCTCTTTCCTCCCATCTCAGGGCTGCGCCCCTCCCGCGCACCTCCCCCCCCCAAGCTGTAAATGAAACCGGATGGGCCCCGGGGGAGGGGTGCAGAGGAAGAGGAGGGCAGCATCTCTGTGGGCTGCAGAACACCCAGCAGCAGGAGCTGGGGGAGAGGGAGAAGGGCTGGCTCTCAGACCAGCCTCCTTGACCTTTACTTTAATTTCAGGCAAGCATTGAGAAAACATGCTCTTGAAAGTCAAGAGGGAGACAAATCCCGCACCTTATTGCTCTGGAAGGGAGAAAAACAACCCTTGCTATTTGGCAGAAAATTGCGTGGCTTTATGAAAAGACATCCCTGTCCATACAAGCAGACAGAGTCCAGTCCAAATAATCGCCGCCGCCGCCGTCCACCAGCACTAACGCTGGGGGCCCTGGGGAAGCCCTTCAGCGCCCCCTGGACCCGGGGTGCCAGCAGGTGACAAGGTGGGGAGCCCAGCAGTACTCCTGCCGCCCAGCCTGGCACAGGGGAGGCGAGGAGGGACCAGCCCTGCTCATTTGTAATTAACAGAAGAGAAGGAGGGGACAAAGCATCCCCACGCCCAGGCAATAACCTATTTGTGTTTTACCTCAAAGGTGAGTTGGATGTAAAACTTCACCATGGGAGGGCGATCAGCAAAATCCAGAAGCTGGGAAGAGCTACAGGACAAAGGGTACTGGTGATAAATGCCTGGGAAACACCATGCCAGGCGGCTGTGGGGGGGCCACTGGGGTGGGTGAGGGGAAGGGTCCAAGACACAAGGAACTGAAAAGCCACAACCCCGACTGTACCCTCTCCTGATTGGACGACACCGACTTATAAAGAATTCTTGGCGTTGAAGACTATTAACAATTGGAACACTGGATATTTGAGGATATGAAGGAAATTATGGATAGCATTTTTCTAGGTATTAAAATGGTATTGTGTGTGCCTACTTTTGAGAGTTGTGACCTGAAATGTGGGTATTTTACTTTGCAGGGGTACAATTTGCCCACTCCAAGTCAGAGAAAGAAACGGAAGGTTTTCATTTGGAAGGGGGACTGGCAAGGAGACCACAGCAGCACGAAACCGACGGTCTGCGTGGTGTCCTCTTTGAAACCAGAATCCATAGAAAAGATAAACTTTGGGCTATGAAATGTACACCCTGCACAGAGTCACATATGGAAGTTTTACATTAACTCAGGTGTACGGGTAACCACAGGAAACAGGAGCACACAAACAGGACAATAAGGCTTGTTAAGTCTTAGGCCAGTCTCAGGAAGTAGAGCAGGGCCTGGCTTTCAATCACTAACAGCCAGATAAATAGGAGAGGCTCTCAGCAATAGCTGGCCCTTTGGGGTGAGGTCGGCATCCAACCTGTCTGCTTCTGAGCCATGGATGGAAGTTATAATAATTTCCAAGAGACTGCACTCAGTAAAGCACCTTAGGCTGACTGCATTTTGTAAGAGGGGTTTTTCTAACTACCTTAAGGAAAATAACTTAGGTTATAGAGTCCTTATCTTTTAGAGATATACCACCAACCATTTCTAAGATTTATTGGAAAACAAAATGGGAGGGGGGAGATGGAGTGGGGATATAGACGGAACGGAATTGGTCAAAAAAGGAGCATGGCTGAAGCTGGGGATGGAGACCCAGAGGCTCATCATATGATTCTATTTCCATGTGTGTTTAAACTTTTCTACAAGGGGTTCAGAAAATGCTATCTACCCTTAACTCCACCGTTTGTCCATCAGTTTGTCATGCTGCGGTGACTCGTATGTTGCTGCGATCCTGGAAGATATGTCACTGGTGTTTCAAATACCAGCAGGGTCACCCAAACTGGACAAGTTTCAACACAGCTTCCAGACTAAGGGCAGACTACTGAAAAGGAATAGGCTGTCTCCTTCAGAAAAACTGGCTGCTGAAAACCTTGTGGATAGCATCGAAACACTGACAGAGATTGAAGGTCTAATGAATAGAAAGAGAGCATTGTCAGAGAAAGGACCAGAAGATGAGCCCTTCTGGTGGGAAGGCACTCAAAATACAACTGAGGAAGAGCTACCTCCTCAAAGCGGAGTTGACCATAAAGACCTGGGTGGAGTAACACCGTTGGGACCTTCATTTGCTGATGGGGCACGGCTCAAAATTAGAAGAAACAGCCGAGAAGATCTACTAATAATCGGAACTTGGAATGTAGGAAGTAGGAATCTATGGAAATTGGAAGTCATACAAAAATGAAATGGAATACATAAGCGGATCGATACACTAGGTGTTAGTGAGCTGAAACGGACTGGTATCGACCATTTTGAATCATAAAATCATAGGGTTTCCTATGCTGGGAATGACAAAATCAAGAGGAATGGCGTTGCATTCATTGTCAAAAAGGACATTTCAAGATCTATATTGAAAAACAATGCTGTCTGTGATAGGGTTATATCTATCTACATTCAAAGAAATCTAATCAATATAACGACTATTCAAATTTATGCACCAACTATGAAAGCTAGTGATGAAGAAACTGAAGACTTCTACCATCATCCTCAGTCTGAAGTTGATCAATATGCCTTCAAGAAGCACAGCATCGATAGTTATTGGTGATTGGCATGTAAAAGTTGGAAACAAAGAGGAACTAAGAGTAGTCGGAAAATATGGTCTTGGTGATAGAAACGAAGTTGGAGATCCCATGATCGAATTTTGCAAGACCAAAGACTCTCATAGCAAATTCCCCTTTGCAACAACACAAACAGCAACTCTATTCTTGGAGTTCTCCAGATGGAGCACACAGAAATCACATGGACTTCGTCTGTGGGAAGAGACGATGGAGAAGCTCCCTATATCCGCAGCTAAAACCAGGCCAGGGGGCGACTGTGAAACAGACCATCAATTGCTCATGTGCAAGTTCAAGTTCAAGCTGAAGAAAATGAAAACAAGTTCAGGAGAGCCAAAGGAGGACCTTGAGCCTATCCCACCTGAATTTCAAGATCAGATGTGCTGCACTGAACACAAATGGCAGAACTGCTGAAGAGCTGTGGGAGGACATCAAGAACATCGTACTTGAAGAAAGTAAAAGGTTGTTAAAAAATTAGGAAGTTCAAAGTAGATGTCAGAAGAGACCCTGAAACGTGCTCTTCATTGCGGAGCAGCTAAAGCAAAAGAAGAAATGGTGAAGTCAAAGAGCGGAACAAAATATTCAAAGGGTCGCTGGAGAAGACAAAGTAAATGATAAAACAGAGGGGGCGGCAAGAGAGAAGTTCCTTGGACAAGAGGGCTTGACCCAGTGGCTGCCTCAATGGGATCAAACATAGGAATGACTGAGGATGGCACAGAATTGGGCAATGTTTCGTTCCGTTGTCCACAGGGGCGCTCTGAGTCAGAGCCGACTCACTGGCACTTACCACCACCACTGCCAACTCGATCGCTCCCCACCACAGCCTCTTACCCCCCAAAATAGAGATGAGAAGCAAGCTAGGCTGTGGGGCGCCTTTTCTAATACCACTCCCACGTTTTTAAAAATACTGTTTGCTTTCGCTCAGTCTTGTCTGACAGACCCTCTCTCTGTGCCGAGGGCTCTGCATATGCACCCAGAGCCCCAGAGTCCCAGAGCCCCGCTGCAGGGGCAGTAGATGCCCGCTCACACTTCCTATGGCTTGAGGCCCTTCCTTAAACATACCACAGCCCCGGGCCATTGAGCTATCTCCTCCCTTTCCAGAGGCGGTGGAGGTTACGTAGAAGGTGACAGCTTTTAATGAGGCTGGTGGCTCTGCCCAGCTTGGCTACTAAGTGCAAGGTCAACAGTGTGGACCCACCAGCTGCTCCAGGGGAGAAGGCATGGCAGTCTGGCTCCATAGAGATTACAGCCTTGAAACTCATGTAGGACCCCTACTCTGTTCCATGTGGTCACTATAAGTCAGCATCAACTGGACAGCAGTGGGGTTTTGGCCATGGAACTCCTATTATAAAATATCACTGTGTGACGTGCTATGTGTGTATTATTCCATTTAAACCATACAATCAGCCTGTGGGATTACATATTATTCCTTTAACACAGATGAAAGACAGACACAAAGAAGGTAAGTAATTTGCTCAAACGCACCCAATGGTGTTGGGTATGAACATGGGTCTACCTGCCTCCTCTCACCCGTAGACTAGTTGTTGATTCTGCTGGCAGTGGTGGCTGGGCAGCAGACGTCTCCCTCCCAAGCAGGAGATCCGGGCATGCTTCCTGACCAAGGCATCTCAAGCACAGCCACTCCCTATCGACCAGTGGAGGCTTACGTGTTGCTTTGATGGGAAGCAGGTTTCATCTGAGCTTCAAGATTCAGCCAGTAGATCATGGGGATCTACTTCTGAAAATCAGCCAGTGGAAACCCTGCAGATCACAACAGGGAGGCCTGTAAGCCATCATGAGGACTGGGCAGGGTCTCCTCCTGATGTCCACGGGCTTACCATGAGTCCAAGGCCAAGTCCACAGCAGCTAACAACAACAGCAGTTGGTTTCAGACTGAGGATAATCGTTGGTAGCTACATCTACACCACATGTGTCCTATCTTAACTGCAACCACAGTCCTTCACAAGTATGTCCAGGCTCAGAGAGGTCTCAAGAGGGACCCTCATAACCCTGCAAAGAGGGAAGTAGAGTCCAGGCCACATCCAAGTTCTTGAGTACCGTGATGAAACTGGATACTTTACAGAAGAAGGTCCAGTTGGGAGTCCCTGGGATTATCAGCTGCTCGGGCAAAGTGAACTAACTGAGGGCTACAGAGCAGGCTGGATTCTGGGTCCTCGTGGAGAGAGCTGGGCTACTGTCTCACTCCCTCTTGGCTCCTGTGTAACTTCTGGGTTCATTTTTCCATCTAGTATAACCCGGCCTCTTCTTGTTTCCTCTCATTCCATGGGGTCTACCACCAGGACAAGCACAACGGGCTGTTCCTCCAACTCAGATCTGTGCGTGCTGCTGCCCGTGCCTGGTGTGTATACTCAGTGTTCTAGGCCAACATCGTAATTCAACGTCTTCCTCCTTCCGGCTTTCTTACTTATTGTCCAGCTTTCCCATGCATGCACATGAGGCAAGTGAGAAGACCCGGGCTGGAGCCAGGCACACCTTAGTCTTCAAACTGCCCACGATGCCTTGTACCACTGGGAAGAGGCCTTTTGCAGCAGATTCTCCCAACACAATATGTCACTTGATTTTTTTTTTGACTGCTCCTTCCATGGGTGCTAATGTGGCTCCAACTGAAGTGAAATCCTTGACTACTTCAACCTTTTCTCCATTTATCTTGACGCTGCTGACCTGTTCAGTTGTAAGGATTTTTGTTCTCTTTCTGTTCAGGGCTGGTCCATGCTGAAACTGTGGTCTTTGATTTTTCATTCATACGTGTTCCAAGTGCTCTTTGCTTTCTGCACACGGGGCAGTGTCATCTACATATCGCAGGTGGTTGATGGGTCTCCCTCCAGCCCTGACATTGCAATGTTCCCCATCTAGCCCAGCTTCTCGGGTTGTTTGCTCAGCACGTACACGAAACAAATATGGGGAAAGGACATAACCCTGACGCAAACCTTTCCTGATTTTAAGCTACATGGGATTGTAAACTACCCCCTTTTCTGTTCAAATGACTGTCTATGTGCAGATTCTACATGAGTACAATTAGATATCATTCATAATTTGTTACAGTCCACACAGTTGAATGCCTGTGACTAGTCAGTAAGACAAAGATAAACATCTTTCTGGTAATATCTGCTTTCGACCCAGATTCCCCAGGCATGAGCAATGAAAGTCCTCATTTCCCACCTACTTCTGAATCCAGTTTGAACTTCTGACAGTTCTCTGTCAATGTACTGCAGGAACCATGTTTAAAATTAGCATTAGCAAAGATGTACTTGTGTATGACACTAATGATAGTGTTCAATAATTTCCTCATTCCATTGGACTGCCTTTCTTTGGAATGGGCACAGATATCAGTCTCCTGTAGCCAGTTGGCCAGCCCGTTGTCTTCCGAGTTTCTTGACACAGACGAGTGAGAACGTGTAGAATTGCGTACACTTGTTGGAACATTTCCCTTGGTCTCCCATCAATTCCCGGGGCCTTGATTTCCACCAATGCCTACAGTGCAGCCTGGCTGTTTCCTCTAATCATACCAGTTCTCAGTCACGGGCCACCTTCTGAAATGGCTGAACATTGACCAATCATTTTTGGCACAGTCCCTCCATGTATTTATCCCATCTTCTTTTGGCGCTTCCCGCATCGTTCAGTATTTTGACTTCAGAACCTTTCGATGTTGCAACTCAAACCTTGATCTTTCCCACCTTCAGTTCTTCTTGAGAAATGTTCAGCATCTTCTTCCTTTTTGGTCTTTGCACAATTCATTATAATGCTTTACTCCCCACCACCACCACCACCATCTAGCCACCTTTATAAAACCCTCTGCCCTGCTCTTTGACTCAGTAAATTCCAGGATAAAAAGCACAGGCATCATGGTGGCCCTGGATTCCAATCCCACCTCCAACATGCCCTGGATATGTAATCTCTCTGCGTTCCAGTCTTCCCATCCGTAAAGTGGGGACAACGATCTCTCCCTCGTTGGCATGTTGGTGAAGTTAGCTTAGAAAATGTGAATGAAAGGTTCCATGCAGTAGATGCTCAATCCAGGTGGCAAATGTCATTGCAAGAGATGCTACAGCTGCCAGAGAGAACTGTGTGAGGACCCCAGGCAAAAGATCCAAGATGCAAGGTGAGAGGCCTTGCAGAGAAATAGAAACCACTGCTTACTCCGTGGCTCCCATCCCTCTGTACGCCCCAGAGAGCTTCCAGCAACACGCACTGGCTGGCCCCCACTGCCAGCCCTGAGACAAAGTCCTGAGATCTTGAGGGCACCTGGCAGGTGACTGCGATGACAATCTTCTCAATTGTGTGCCATGCAGCTCTGCAGTAACTGAGCCTCCTCCTTCCAACCCTCTGAGAGAAAAAAAGCCTTTCCTGGTGGAGCCGAAGGATGTCACAGCTCTGAGATGTCACTGTCATTTAGGGCAGTGGGAGGGCAGGCACAAGAAAGGACAGCCCTGGTCAGCCCTAGAGGGATTCGGCTGTCATTAGCACCGAATTATTTGTCTAACTTCGTGGATGTCTGACACACAGGAGGATAATCCTTTGAGGAGCTGCCTCTCGCATTCTTGGCTGAAGAGTTAATAATGATTTCGTATCGAGAGTTGTCACACCTAATCGCAGAGCGGTTGCAACACGTAGCAGGATGAGATTTTTCCAGGTGTCGTGCAAGCGGTAAGGTCCTCAGAAGACCTCTTTGTGTTACCAGAGCCCAGGTTAGAGCTTCCTTGTGTCAAAGGACGGTTCTGATGAGCAGATGCCCCAGGACGTACCTTCTCAGTGATTAGCAGGCAACACGGCAGGTACTTTCCACCTGTTGTTTGTGTGCGTTCTTCTTGTTTGTTCTGGGTCGTTCCTCTGTCTGAGGCAGCTGTGAGCCCTTAAACCCATGTGGGCCCTTAGCACCGACTAGGGCGGCCACCAGCTTGAGATGCCAGTTGTTGTCAAGCCGATTCCTGCTCCTGGCACGGCCATGTGTGTCAGGGCAGAACTGTGCCCCATGGGGTTTCCTTGGCTCATTTGTGGCCAAGCCTTGCTTCTGAGGTCTCTCAGGGTAGGCCAGAGCCACCGACCTCCAGGCTGGCAGGTGAGTGTTTTCCGATAGGCTCCACCCAAGCCCTTCATTTATAATGACTAACAGTCAGTGGTAGTGGTGGAGGCCGAGCGTGTAAGTGCGGCTTTGGCTGCCTTTAAGACAGGTGATAGGCCTTCTTTGTTGTGGGCTCATTCTGAAACTGAAGGGAGACACAGCAAGCCCACTGCTCACTCTCTGGCCCCAAACCCCAGACCGAATCGAACTCCCTGCATCGTGTCAATGCTGACTCAAAGGGACCCTGTAGGACAGGGCAGAATTGCTGCCATGGTTTCTGGGACTGTAACTCTTCTAGAGTGGAAAGCCTCATCTTTCTCTTGTGGAGGGGTTGGTGGTTTCGAACTGCTGACCCTGAGGTTAGCAGCCCAGCAAGTAACCACTCCACCACCAAGGGCTCCTCTTCTAGTGCAAAGAATGCACTCAACCATTCCTGCTCTCTTGGCGGTTCGAATAAAAGCACAGCATGCCAAAGTTGACCGCTGGAGGAAACCATAAAGAAAAAGTAGCCATCATGCTAACTTACTCGTGACACCCTCATGGGAGTCAGAGGAGAAGCGTGCTCTCCATGGGGTTCCCGACAGCCTTTCCTCTGAGGTGTTCTGGGTGGCCTCAAACCTGCAACCTTTTGGTGAGCAGCCCAGGGTATGAACCATCTGCATCTGGCAGAGACTGCTGGGAGAAGCCTTCACGTATGGCACATCTGATCTCTTCACTTCACCGACCGGGACGCACAGGCCCAGAGCGGTAACGATGACTCAGCCCAGGCCACAGAGCCAGGCACTGTCATTACCAGGCTAGCATCTCAGGCCTCTAGACCCTGCCCCTGCTTTGCCTGACCTGCTCCCTGTCTGGCTCACAGAGGACAGGATGTAGCTGCCATCAAGGTGACTCTCTACTCTCCTCTTCACCTGTTCCCTCGGCCTGCAACATTGGAAGGAGAGTTCTGCAGCCTCGGTGAGACTACTCCTGCGTCAACCCAAATTCACCTGACTTCTGTGTGTGCTCGCTTCTCCAGGCCTGCCCTCAGCAGCTGGCACCAGCGGGCGCTGCACACGGGGTCATCCTCACTCAGCTCGCTCACTCGCTGGCAATCAGCCCTTTTTTTCCACGGGTCTGGAGCAGAGCTGCTCTCCACACCTGGCACACCTTTTGCTCCCCTCTAAAGGTGGAAGATATGCTCGCTCGCTCGCTCCTCACAGGCTGTGGGCTGGTGGGCAGCTCCCTAGACGCACAAGGAGCAGCATTAAGACCCCTGATGGGACCCTTGGGTGTCTCTGCAGAATTGCACTTCTTGGAACTATTTATTCCCCAGGGTGGGGGGAATGGGTGGGTATCTGTCCCACTCTTCCCCAGGAGCTCAGGGAAAAGGCTGCACCTCTGTGGGGGTCGGGGGGCAGGTGTGTATCTGTGTGTAGGAACTGTTGGAGGAACTCATCCAAGCCCTACAGGCTTCGCTGCTACAAAGCTGGCAGGAAGTTCCTAGGCAGCAAAGCCACTTGGCCGCTAAGGAGGATGGGATGGGATAGGATGGGATGGGATCAGGGACCCTGGCCACACAAGTCCTCTTTGGATAACATGTGAGCACCCTGGACTCCAGAGACCCACCTGTGAAGGAAGGAAGGGCATAGGGAAGGGAGGGAAAGAGAGAAAGGGAGACGCAGACCCGCCAGGAATGTCAGGGAGGAAACACCCCTGGCTGGAGTTGCCACAAGAACTTCCAATCCTGAGGATTTTCTGGGGACAGAAACATAAATACCCTAGTCTTCTCTTGGGACTCCCGGGACGCCGATGCATGAAGTTCTCTGCGCCCGTCATGGCAAACAACATAATGTCGCTAATCAAACTTCCTGTGCGCCCACCCAATTTGATAACTCAACCTTTTGATGCACTAAGTGAAGATGAATTAGCAGTAATGAGGCTGTGACAGCTCCCTGATGCACAGGCTGACTGAGAGCGTTGACGGCTGTGGCAAGAAGGAGGGGAGGCACGTCTCGGGGATCTGCTGGAGCTGCCAAGCTCATGCATAGCCTGCTGGCACCCAGGCCCTTCTGCTCCCACCAGCAAACCACACCCTCGCAGGCACAAAGTGGCCAATGGAGACGTGGAAGCCTCGGCCATCCTTTGGGGCAGAGCTTGCTACCATGCCTCGATGGCCGTATCTAGCAAGCCAGGAGCAACTGGGCTAATCATGATGGACACGGACTCAATCCGTCTTGTGCATGAGGACCCTCGGGGACGGCGGCGGCAGACTGCTAAGTCCTCCTCATTTACAAGGTTGCTTCCAAGCCACAGTCAACACCAGCCCAGCAACAGACTCGGCACTAAGTAGCTAGGCCTTCTCATCCGGGAGGGTGCAAGGAGGTAACCCACGGGCCACACTGTACTTGTAAATATATTTTGTAGGTAACCCCGTAGGCACTGTGGCATAGATATTGGGCTGCTAGATGCAAGGTCAGTGGGTCAAACCCACCAGTGCTCCACAGGAGAGAGATGAGACTATCTGCTCCAATAAAAATTTACAGTCTTGGGGCCCCTACAGAGGGTCAATATGAGTCCCAATAGACTGGATGGGAGGAGGTGTGGTGTTTTGGTAACTGGGTATGCGAAACGTTTTTGAAAAATCCAAATTTGATGCCAAAATATAAGATTTGAAGGGTACATTTAAAATACAGCTTTGTATTATAGAAAGAACCTCCAGGGATTGGAAACATCAGGTCAGCAACAATGTGTGGCAACAAGGAGCTGGGGCCAAGGGGAGGCCTTGGAGGCAAGGCTCTTGATCCCGGTCCTGTACTTTCAAGAAAAGCCACTGCCTAGAGTCAAGGCTCACTCACAGCAGCCCTCCCGGACAGGGTAGAACTGCTCCTGTGGGAACCCCAGACGGCGCCTCCTTCCTGCAGGAGTCCTCACCCATCCTTCGGTACGCCCAGGCTCCGGAAGCTATTTCACTGTGACTGGCACAAACTGCTAAGCACTAACCAGAAGCTTGGAGGTTCAGGTCCACACAGAGGCACCTTGGCAGACAGGTTGGCTGTTAATTGGCTTCCAAAAGACCATGGCCATTAACACCCCCCCACACCCCCCACGGGACACAGTTCTATTCTGAAAGCCAAGGGGTCCCGATGAGCCAGAATCAAGTTGAGGCCAACTGGTTTGGTTTGGGTGTTTGTTTGTTGGCTTTAAAATCATCTCAAGGATCACAGAGCTGTTCCTGTGTTGCTGAATTACAAGACTGATGCTCTAGGACAGCGGTCCTCCACCTCCCTAATGCCTCCACTCTTTCATACAGTTCATGTGGTGGTGACCCCTCAACCATAACATTATTTTCGTTGCTACTTCATAGCTGCCATTTTGCTACTGTTCCAAATCAGGTGAGCTCGGTGAAAGGGCCATTGAACCCCCAAAGGGGTCTCGACCCACAGGTTGAGAACTGCTGCTTTAGGGTCTTCTTCCCGGGTTGCTCCAGGTGGCTCAATCTGTTAAGCACTCAGAAGATAGTAGCTGAAAGTTGACAGTTCAAATCCACCCCACCCCACCCAATCCACCATTGCACACCCTGTGGCGCACAGTTCTACGTTGGAGCACACGGAGCTGCTGTGGGTTAGAACCGACTGATGGTGGCGATTCTGTTGTTTTGTTTGGTATTCTCTTACCTCCTTCCTAGGAGCCCTGGCACGATCGTGATGAAAGTGGTTAAAGCAAAAGTTTGGCAGTTCAAACCCACCAGCTGCCCGGTGGGTAAAAGACATGGCAGTGTGCTTCTGCAAGACTGACAACCTTGAAAACTACGTGGGGCACTGCTGCTCTGTGCCACAGGGTCGCTGCGAGGCCCGCTGACTCACTGGCAGTGCATTTGACCCTCTGCCCGCCATCCAGGCTGATGGGAATAGGAGGCTGAGGCATGTTCCAGAAATGCAGTGCCTTTTCCACAAAGCAGTGTCTTTCCTCAACTCCCTAGCCCTGCCTTGAGACTTCCGTCCCCTCTCTGGAGGCCTCTGGCCGACTGTTTCTGAAGCACAGACTCCCTGGGGCCTCTCCTGCCCTGCTGATATTCGAAGGGACACAGGAAAAGCAAAGTCTCTCTCCCCAAAGGTTGCATTTGCTTTAGACTTTCTAAGATTGATCATCTAATTACATTTGTGGCCCAGGCAGGCGTAATCTCTTCAGTAACGGAGGTGTGCACGGCAGGCTGAAAGGAAACACTCCGTCTTCCTGGCGAGAGAGAGCAGCAGAGGTCAGCCTCGTGCCCCAGCCCGATCGGCAGGGCGGCCTGCGACCTGGGAGGGGCTGCTGCTGGCTTCTCTGCCACTCCTGACCTGGTGTAGAGTTGAATTCCCAGAGGGAAGCCTGCTCCAGCACCCCCACCCTCCATGCTTGCCTGTCATCCCAGCGGAGACACTGGCGTTTACTGGCCTGGGGAGGTGCCCAGGAACCTGCTCCCTCCCGGGATGAATGGAGATGCCAGCCGTCAGCAAGTTGTCCCTGATCACCTGGCACCACCGCTGTGGGGACAGCCCTGATGGCCTCATGGGGCACTAGTGGGGCTGCTAACCACAAGGCGGGCAATTCGGACCCACAGCTGCTCTGTGGGAAAAAGAGGGGGCTTTCCATTCCCAGAAAGAGTCACAGGCTCAGAACCCCGAGGAATTTCTACCCCACCCTAGACGGTTGCTGTGAGTCGACTTGCCTCCACGGCACTGAGTGAGCAGTGAGCCCTTCAAACAGACTCCTTTGCATTCTTGGGGCGGATGCTGTTCAGGGGTCTCGGCCCCTCCCAAGTGCATGTCTTATTTATGGACTGTATTACCCAGTGGAGGAATCCTCGTGGCATAGTGGTTACGAATTGGGGTGGCTAACTGCAAGGTCAGCAGTTCGAAACACAAGCTGCTCGGAAGGAGCAAGATGGGGCTTTCTAGCCCTGTAAAGAGTTACAGTCTCAGAAACCCACAGGGACAGTTCTACCCTATCCTATAGTGTCGCTATCAACTGGCATCAACTCAACGGCAGTGAGTTTGGTTTGGTTTTATATGACTCACTGGAAGGGGCCCTGGCAATGCTCAGCTCTGGCTCAAAGGATGGCTGTTTAAAATCACCCAGCAGCTCCGAGAAAGAGAGTTATGGCAATGAGCTCCCCGTAAAAAATACAGCCTAAAGAACCATCTAAGGAAGGTCTACTCCATCACACAGGGTCACTGTGTGTCAAAAATGACCTGACAGAAACTAGTAACTGTCAGGTGCTGGGATCATGAAATTCCTAACCTGGCTCTCTCCTTTAATTCTTGTCATATCTCCATTTTGGGGGAATCTGAGGCCCAAAGGGGTTCAACCATGTATCCCAAGTTCCAGCTGGTGGGGGTGGAAGCAGATCTCTGACCAAGGTCAACCTGCCCCAGCCCTAGTGCCGGACCGAGATGACGGGAGTGTCCGGTCTTGGACGGGTCCCAGTCACAGCGCTGGTTTTTCCCAGGGACCTGAGTCGGTGAGCTCCATTGAGTTGCTTACTGTCGGGACTGTCTGACCTACCTTCCTCCTGTGGCCTCCTGACCAATAGCCTGGGCCTGTCAAGCCCTCCCTGCCACAAATGGACTTGGCTTTGTGCATCTGAAGCGAATGAGAAGGCTCTTGGGCTCCACCAGCCCACCCATCCCATCCAGGTCCCCGATGACAGCCCAGCTGGGGCCCGCACCACAGCGCCACGGCTCCCACACTGACCGCTCAGCGCCTGCATCTTGAGGGTGGTTTCCCCCTGTGTGCCCCTCATAGCCACTTCTGGGGGAAGGCTGGTTTCTGTACTCTGGCTCGGCGGGTCAGTCCTGGGTTGCTGGCAGAAATCAAACTCTGTGGATCACGACAAGAATAACCACGGTAACTTCAGGGCAGTTAGCTGCCACAGAGCCGAGCGGCTCACGGTGCCGAACAACATGATGCTGCCCAGACCCTCAGCCTCACCATCACTTCCCCACGGGATTGTTGTTATCCACAGGGTTTTCAGTGGTTGGTTTTTGGGGCTAGAGTGCCAGGTCTTTCTTCCTACTCCAGTTTTGCCTGGAAGCACCACTGTACCCTGTTCATCTCAGGGCGGCACGCCTGCCTCTGATGACAGGTGGCTTGTGGCTGTGCATGAGGCACACGGGCCAGGACTCCAACTGGATCTCACACAGGAAAGAGAGAATTCCCCCCACTGAACCACCACTGTCCCCCAACAATAATGCCCCAAACCTCAACAACAACAAACCCACAGTGACAGATGTGCAGATGGATGGTTTCTGAGGCCCACCAGACTCCTGTACAGTCCTGACTCAAGAAACAAATGCACTGCTATCACGTTGATGCGACGTGAGTTTCTGACACAGTAACAGCTCCCCACAAAGCAAAGCAAAGACCGATTGCCATGGACTTGATCGTAACTCATGGTAACCCTATAATGCAGGGATCCCAGGGCTGGCCACCCTTACAGAAGTCCACTGCCACCTCTGTCTGCCACAGAGCAGCCGACGGGTTCAAACTACTGGCTGTTTGGTTTGCAGCCACGTGTTTGACCACTGTACCACGAGGGCTCTGTATGTAACAGTGAAACACAAAAGCGAGTCTGGCACACAGCGGCCCCATAGGACAGAGCAGACTGTAAATCTCTACAGCGGCAGACCGCCTCCTCTGTCTCCGGAGGCGAGTGATGCTGATGGATCTGAATACCCAGCCTTGTGGTTGGCAGGCCCAATGCTTAGTTCACTGCACCACCACTGAACTGAAAGTCCCACAAAAACCACACCCACTTCAATGGAGTCAATTCTGACTTGTCCCACTGCCACGGAGTCACTTCCAGCTCCTAGCAACCCGACAGCACGGGGTAGAACTTCCCCTGTGGGTTTCTGAGACTCTAACTCGGGATGGGACTAGAAAGCCTCACCTTTCCCCTGGGCAAGAGTTGGCAGCTTCACCCTGCTGACCTTGCAGCTAGACATCCTCCTAGGTGACTCTGTGCGGATGGCTTTGCTACTCACCCGATATCATGTCTGATGTTCCTTTGCCCTCTACTTCTTACAGCACTGTAGCTGGTAAATATTAGCAATCTCTTCATCGCGGCCTAAGTGAGCAAGACAAAGGAGCTGCACTTCGTTGATGGCAGCAGGGGACTGTCTACTTTCAAGTCCATCTTCTTTCCACCTTGCCACGAGGTCCCCACGAAACCCCCGAGAAGGCAAGGCCTGCGGCCAGGGATTTTTCTTTGCACCAAATGTACCGTTAGTCTCCACCATCATCACACAAAGTCAGCACAGGGGCTGGCTGACAACATGGCTAGGCGGCAGCAGCTGTGTAAACGGTGGAACTTCGGGCATTTGCTTGTGCCACCTCCCCCTGGGATCAGGTGCTGACTGGGCCCATGGGTAACCAACGCGGCAGGGAAACTCCATGACCACACAGCTAGGGGATGGCCCTTCTGGGGCTCCAGGTCAGGTTCTTTCCGGCTCTAAAGTCCATGCTCCTTCACGGCCAGGTGCAGGTGGTCTCGCCGGTGGATAACCATCAGAGGTCAGCCCTTGGAGATGGGCAGTTACAATGGTGGCGGAGTGGGTTCCGGCTGATGTGGTTACCGTCTGGGGTGGGACTGCTAAGGGCCAGGTCAGGAGTGCAAGCCCCCGCTGGCTCTGAAAGGAGAAAGATGAGGCTGTCTGCTCCCGGAAAGATTCACAGCTTCGGAAACTCCACGTGGGCTCCCTGTGAGTTGAAATTAACTCCACGCCAGTGGGGTTAGAAACCAGGTATCCACAGCCAACGCAGAAGACGCTGCTGCTGAAGCAAGTATCTCCTTGGTCTCTTCACAGGGGGAAGAGTCACCAGGGCCCCTCCACACCCTCCTGCCTGCCAGCCCTGCTGGTGTCAGAGAAGTCCTGGCTGGCCACCATGGGTCTCATCTGCAGCCTTGACGCCAAAGCAGGGCCAGAGCTAGGCCAGGCAGGGTGCTGCATGGACACTGAACCAGTACGCATCTATGCAGAACCCCTAGAACACTTAGCTCAGGAACACCTCCTGTAGCTCATCACAGTCCAGGTCCAAACCTGTCCCAACGCTGCTCCAATCGTAGAAGACCTCAGCACCACGCCACCTGGGCCCGAACGGAGGAGGGAAAGGTGTGCTTCCAGGTCTGAGAGCCTCTGGCCAGCACAGCCCCACTGTGCCTAACCGTGCTCTCTCCTGCGCCCTGTGGCCACACGGGGGACTGCACCGGGTCGGGGACGCTGTGTTTTAATGACAGTTCTCTCCCACTCTCGCATCCCCCAGCCGCCTGCACAGGCAGCTTTCCTAAGAACTTGCAAATCCCGCCGCAGCCCAGTTGCCCAGGATGCCAGGAAGGGGGGGACAGAAGCGGCTGTGAAAACAAGAGAAAGAAAACGCCACCCCGTTTGCAATGCTTTCTTACCCAGCTCCTGAAAACGAACAGCTGCTGCTTGTTCCAGCACGCGGTTCTCCAGGGGGAAATAGAGCCCCGCTGCAGAGGTCACCGGCCCGCCACACCTGCACCTTGTGTGCAAACACCGGCAGGTGGGCTTAGTGGGAACAGAAAGTGAAAAGAGAGCTCGGAGCCTGAGTGATCGCACAGTCCCAGGAGGTGGCAGCCTGGGGTCAGCAGATTCCAGCTAGACCAGCCTGTAAGCTCACCTCACCAGCTGTGCAGCCTCAAACCATTCAATCCCCTCCTCTGGGCCTCCGCTTCCTTTCCTTAAAAACACCTGGAGCAGGCCAGAGGATCTCCAAGGCTGAGGATTCAGTCCTGCCATGATGTGATCCCCTTTTAGGGGGGACACCCAGCTCACTCAGAAACAGCTGTCTGCTGTGGTCAGTGCAGGGTGCAGGGGATTCCTGGTGCTGTGACATCAAGCCGGTGTGCCGTGGCAGCTCACGGCAACCCCGTGTGGGCCAGAGTAACACTGTGCTCCAGAGAGCTCTCAGCGGATGGTTTTTTGGAAGCAGAGCATGAGGCCTTTATTCCGAGGTGCCTTGAACCTGTGAACTCCAGTCAAGGGCTGAGCGCACTAATGGTTGCATTCCCCGGGTGTCTCCGTGGGGAGGGTGACCATTGCTGTGGAGTTGAACGTGTCAACGGGAACCTGCGCTCCACAGGCTTTTCGAGGTGAGAACTTTCAGAAATAGATCAACAGCCTTGCCTTGCAAAATGCCTCTGGTGGGTCTAAACAGCCCCTCTCGCTTAGTGCCAAAGGGCTTCACCGTTGACAACACCCAGGGAGGTAGGATTTGGGAAGGCTTCTGGGGCGATGCCTAACAACAGAGAGGCTGCCCAGGCTGGACGAAGGCAGGAAGCACGGAGCTAGTGGGTGAGTCACTGGGGAGCACACATTCTGACGCAGGAAGAGACAGGTGTCTCCTCACTCTATGTCCTACTCTGAGCAGCTCTCTGGTCCATCGGCCCAAAGAATAGCCGCTCCCAGGTGGCAGAGTAAAAGATACAGGTTCTGGCTCCAACCTGGGCAGCCCGGGCCTGGAGGGAACCCATTAGTGGTTGCATTTCTAGCAAACCAACCTCTTCCCACTACTCCCCACCTACCCAGGTGCTCTCCGGCTGCACTGCAACCCCATAGTCGTATGACAGCAGTTCTCAACCTATGGGTCGAGACCCCTTTGGGGGGTCGAAAGACCCTTTCACAGGGGTCACCCGATTCAATACAGTAGCAAAATGACAGATATGAAGTAGCAACGACAATAATCTTATGGTTGGGGGGGGGTCACCACAACAAGAGGAACTGTATGAAAGGGTCGCGGCATTAGCAAGGTCAAGGACCACTGCTCTAGAAGAAACAAACAAAAGTTTGCTGCCATCGAGTGGATGCCGACTCATCGGGACCCTACAGGACAAGGAAGAACTGGCCCTGTGAGTTTCAGAGGTTGTCATTCTTGCCGGAAGGAGAAGGCTCCATCTTTCTCCCTCAAGAGTTGCCAGTGATCTCAAACTGCTGACCTTGCCATTAGCAGCCCAACACATGACCACTGAGCCACCAGGGCTCTCAGCTCTGGGCAGAGCCTGGCTGTTCCTGGAAACAGAGGCACCCTCATGGAGCTGCTCCCCATGCGAGTCAGCACGAGAGCCCCTGCCATGATATTTGCTCTCTGCAGGGGCTGGCACCTCAGTAATTGCAACTGGGTGCTCCCCAGGCAGCAGCCTTAATCACCTCTCGAGGCCCCTTTCCCAGCCCTGAGCAGGAGAGCAGGAATCTGAAAGGAGGCAGAGCCAAAGGGGCCTGGGGGTGCCGATGGTCCTCACCCCAGAGCAAGCATGAGGTCGTGTGCTCTGTCTCTTCTGGAAGCCTGTTTGGGCTTCCTGGAAAAGCCTGGACATCAGACTTCATTTGGGTTTTCCTGAGGTGGATGAGGGGGAGGGTAACTCTCGTGGGAGCCCTCGGAGAAGCTGTGCCAAACTTGACTATGCAGGTGAGGCTGGAGCTGCAAGCTGGGAGGCTGCCTGGAGGAGATGGGGGACAGTCAGGAGTGTCCCCGCCCACTGCTGCCTTTACAGCCACATGTGCCTTCTACACCCATCTCGCTAGGCCAGAGCTTTAGGGCTCAAGGTATCGCCTTGCTCAAAATACCTTCAACAGCCCCCACTGAAGGATAGAGTCCTGATACCCCAGCCCTCAGCCTTGGGCTTTTCTACATCAGCCTGAAGATGCTCTGCCTTCCAGGTGGTGCCAACCTGCTCTGTGGCTTTTCCCTGTCGAGGAGGCAAGTTGCTGTCAATTCACCTGCAATTCATGGCCATTCAGGTGGCAGCCGGATGAAACACTCGGTGCCTGGCAGGTGTACCCTTCATGCCCCGGGGCATGCTGGAGCCTACTCCCGTGGCTGAGCCAGCTCACGAAGACTCTCTCGTGGTTTGAGGGCCCTCGTTGTACCGAACACAATGTCCTTTCCTAGCAATTTTCCTGATGATGTGCTCAGAGGGAGTGAATCAAATTCTTTCCATCTTCAACGTCTGAACAACATGCTGGTTGGATTTCTTCCAAGATTGCCTTGCATGTTCGGCTAGAAGTCTAAGGTGCAGTCAATATCTTCATCAAGGCCATAATTTGAACGCTTCCCATTTTCTTCTGTGCTTTTCCCTCCCTACCTTCTCCCGTGGCCTCCACTTGGAATGCCACCATTTGTCTGCCGGTCCTCCTTCACAACTGCCAGATCCTGCTAACCCGGCCAGTGGCATGTCGGCGGCGGGCCTAGGGGAGTCTTGCCCTGACTACTCAGGCTCCACAGCCCCTTCCTTCTGTCCTCCTCAGCAGTGGGATTAAAATAGTTTAACAACTGGTTTGCAGCCCTCATGGCCATTTTAAGTCCAAAAACAGGATGTATCGAAAGGTAGTTTATTATTATTATTTTTAATTATTTTGATTATTTTTTAAAAGATCATTTTATTGGGGGCTCTTACAGATCTTATAACAATCCATACATCAATTGTATCAAGCATATTTGTACATATGTTGTCATCCATAGTTTATAAACATTTACTTCCTGTTTGAGCCCTTGATATCAGCTCCACTTTTAAAAAAAAATCATTTTATTGGGGGTTTGTACAATTCTTATCACACTCCATACATACATCCATTGTGTCAAGCACATTTGTACATTTGTTGCCATCATCATTCTCAAAACATTTGCTTTCTACTTGAGCCCTTAATATCAACTCCTCAAGGTAGTTTATTATTTCATACTTAAATAGGAACAATAAAAAAGTACACAAAACTAGATTATGCTATGAGTTTTAAATATTAATGAAAAATACTACATAATACCTGACAACAAACAATTAGACTATTATTTAAGATATTTCTATATCGCTTCCTGATTGCTTCTTGATCCTCACTTGCAATATTCTCCCAAGCATCATTGGCTGTGTGATTTGCCCTTAACCATTTTTCACTGTGGGAGGAGGATCCCATTCCTTTACAGGCAGGCCAATTAGACAGTAGTCATCGTGTTTGCTATCTTGGAAACAGGGGACTTCTCTTCTCTGAACATATTATGTTCATCTCTGAAAATCCCATTTCCACTTTTTCTGCACTTACAGTAGATAATATGTTCTGACACAATTTTCAGCTCTTTGAACACTTTTGGGAATTGCATAATTCACTCATGTTACTTCATGGGAATTTGGGGTGTAACGTAAAACTGAAAGAATGACAGTGGGTCACCCTCTGATTGGCACTTTTTCCTGTTTACATTATATGTTTGCTTACTGAGGTAATAAACAAAAAGGAATAGAAATATAATTAGTTTTATGAAATGAATAAATATTGCAATCATTGTTCTATCTAAGATTTTATACCTATGGCTGGAATGAACATTACTATGAGCACTTAGAATATGCTGCTGTGCAGACGAGCATTTAAAAAGAGTAAGGATCATCAATTTGTGATTTCCACATTGGGCAGCTGCTTGGCCTTAGAGAGGACCCTAGTTGCAAGTGCCATTTTAACAACCGTTCACAGGACTCAACCAAAAATTAGGTATGGCTTCTGCCGAACTGCCAACTGGTGCGAACTGATTGAATTCCCACCACTGAATATGGGATGTGCAAACCACACTTACTAGCTTCCATTAGTAACTGAGGTGCACCTTTGACCCCTTGGAGGAAAAGATGCCTTGGGAAGTTGGGCCAGTTGAGAAAGGAAGGGCTTGGGCACACACTCATTAGGTTATGCGGTCAAGCACCTCTGCTATGCCAGTCAGCTGTGAGTGACAGGCATCCTTCCAGAGGAGCCAGACCACAGTGAACCTGGCGCCAGGCCTGAAAACAAACGTTTCTTCTCCAGGAACGCACACACACATAGTGGGTGCTTGTCAACATTTTCTGGATGAATCAATGCTGTTCCTGAGAGATGGCGCCTGCCACGGGAGACCACCTGCAGTGTTAGACCAAGATTATAAAGCAGAGGAGCCAAGCCTCACCAAAGAGCAGGCACGACCTTCTTATCTGGCTGCAGACAAGCCAAACGGGTCACCCCAGAACCAGAGCTAGAGAGACTTTTAAACAAGTGGAAAGTCATCCCTGAGTCAGAGCAGGATGGCAGAAGGATGAAGGAGCAGTGTGGAGGTGTGTTAGTGAGCTGAGACGCATGCCAGTCGGGGATGGAATGGATTGCTCCCTGAGCCGCAGCGCACACAGGCTCTGTTGGCGGCTGTGTGTGTCACGCAACCCTGTTAGGGTGTCTCCACCGGCACTGCCCGAAAGCATGACTATTTTGTACCCAACTCTCCCCAACATCTCCCACCTCTCCTGGGACCTCGGTTGGTACAGTCGGCATGAGGGGACAGTGGGTGGGGCCCCTCGGCCCACAGGACAATGTGACAGGACTTCCAGTGTTGCCAGAGCAGACAGAAGTCTGGACGTGGACCGACATCTCACTGTGAAATGCTCACAGTGAATTCTTCATGCTGTGGGAGTCAGGCCCCTGGCATGGCTCTGGTCCAGTCTGCATTCTCTACTTGACCATCCCAAGCACCACAGGGAAACGAGCAGTCACACTGAAGGGCATCACTGGAACTTTGTGAAAACCCTGTGACAGGGGCATTCACTCGGAGAGGCTTACTCATCTACATTCCTTCCGCTTGTTGGTAGTAAAGGGGGGATCCAACACCACATCTTAACACGTTTAACACACGTTCTCATAGGCTCTTCCCATGAGCTCCATGTGGCCTCAGGCCAGAGCCTACACTGCAGAGAACCGGTACCCAACTGCGTTAGTCCGGGTAGACTAAAGAAACAAATCCAGGGACAATCATATGTGTATAAGAAAGAGCTTGATATAAAGAGTAATTGTACATTAAGAAAGTATCCTGGCCCAGTCCAGATCAAGCCCATAAATCTGATATTAGCCCATATGTCCAATACCAGTCTAGTCCTCTTCAGACTCAGGCAACATGTGTAATGATGCTGAGTGCAAGAAAATCACAGGCCAGTCGGTGGAAAGTCTTGTGGATTCTGTGGCGGTGGAAGCATCTCAGCACTGGCGTGGGTCTCCACGTGGCTTCTTCAGCTCCAGGGCTCTGGCTGGGATCAGTGTGGCTCCATGTGTCTTGTCAGCAGGAGGACGAAGCAGAGTGTGTGTCCCACCTCCAGAGAGGAAGACAGAGTTCCCAGAATCCTCAGGAGAAGGCCATGCCCACACAGAGGCATGGTTGGCTATGACCTGATTGACAGGCTAGACTCCACCCCTCTGCAAGTGGACAGGAGACGATGCGACTGCCGCACCAACCCTCGCCGAGAAGGCAACAAAGCATGCCACTCTGCAGGAGGATGGCACTGTGCCCCTTACTGTCAGGACCCAGCCCCGTGGGGAAGATGCAAACGGGTAGAAAACTGATAAAATGTCACACCAAGGTCTGTCCAGTTGAGAAGACAACCCCAAGAGACATCATTTTATTGTCCAATACCAAGCCAAAGTCACCGCCATCAAGTCAATTCTGACTCACAATGACCCTGTAGGACACCGTGTTGTTG
Source organism: Echinops telfairi (assembly GCF_000313985.2). Taxonomy (NCBI): domain Eukaryota; kingdom Metazoa; phylum Chordata; class Mammalia; order Afrosoricida; family Tenrecidae; genus Echinops; species Echinops telfairi. The sequence continues at coordinate 8,928,433 of NW_022111363.1, read as the reverse complement.
TTTGGACCAATTGAATCAGCTCCAACTCATAGCGACCCTGAGCCCAGCAGAACGAAACCCTGCCCGGTCCTGCCCCATCCTCACAATTGCTCCTACGCCTGAGCCCTTTGATGCAGCCACCGTGTCCATCCATCTCATCGAGGGCCTCCTCTTTTTCACTGCCCGTCCACTTTACCAAACACAATGTTCTTCTCCAGGGACTGGTCCCTGCGGACAATGTGCACAAAGTATCGAAGGTGAAGTCTTAAGCATCTTGCATTGAAGGAGCACCCTGGCCTTACCTCTCCCAAGATAGACTGGTTTGTCCTTTTCACAGTCTTTGGTATTTTCAATATTGTTCTCCAGCACCACAATGCAGCTAGTCTTCTGTGGTCTTCCTTATTCAGGGTCCAACTTTCACATGCATATGAGGCAATAGAGAATGCCAGGGCTTGGGTCAGGTGCACCTTAGTCCTCAAAGTAACATCCTTGCTCTTCAATACTCTAAAGAAGTCTGATGCAGCAGATTTACCTAATGCAACTTGTCTTTGATCTCTTGACCGCTGCGTCCATGAGCATTGATTGTGGATCCAAGTAAGACAAAATCCTTGGCAACTTTAACCTTTTCTCCATTTATTATGGTGTCACCTATTGGTCCCGTAGGGAGGGTTTTGGTCTTCCTTATGTTGAGTTGTAATCCATCCTGAAGGCTGCAATCCTTGATCTCTATCAGTAAGTCTTTCAATTGAGTCCTCCTCACTTTTAGCAAGTAAGGTTCTAGGCAAGTAAGCCTACTGCAGGTTGTTAATAAGCCTTCCTCCAATTCTGATGCTGCAGTCTTCTTCATATAGTACAGCTTCTCTGATGATCTCTCAGCATACAGACTGGACAAGTAGGATGACAGGATACGACCCTGATGCACACCTTTCCTCATTTTAAACCGTGCTGTATTCCCTTGTTCTGTTCACACAACTGCCTCTTGATCCTTGTATATGTTCTGAATGAGCACAACGAAGTCCTACTCTTCTCAGGTCATCCGCTGTTTAGTATGAGCCACACAGTCAAATGCTTTGGCAGAGTCAATGAAACACAAGTAAACATCTTTCTCATAAACTCTGCTTTGAGCCAAAATCCACCTGCATCAGCAACGATATCCCTTGTTCCATTCCTCTTCTCAATCCAGCCTGAACTTCTAGCCCTTCCCTGTCCCTGTACTGCTGCAACAGGACCCTACAGGACAGGGCAGAACTGCCCCTGTGAGTTTCCGAGACCCGTAACTCTGTATGCAAGTAGAAAGCATCTTCTTCCCCCATGGAACAGCTGGTGGTTTCAAACTGCTGACTTGGTGGTTAGTTGCCCAGCGTGTAACCACACCACCACCAGGGCTCATAAGACACTAATAATGTCCTCTCTAATGTAGCAACTTATTCCAGGGTTCTTCCTATCTGTCCAGCTGTGTGTACACATCTACATGAGGGCTTCAAAAAGTGTGCGGAAAATTGGAATTCAAAGATAATGAAATTGTCCACAAACTTTGAAGTCCTTTCTTTCCTTCTTTCTCTCAGCTAGATAGGTTTTTCTATCTCCATGTCTCTTTCCATATAGAGGAGCCCTGGTGTTGCAGTGGGTTACACATTGGGTGGCTAACCACAAGGTCAGCAGTTCAAATGCACCAGTTGCACTGAGGAAAACAGATGTCTGCTCCTATGAAGATTTGTAGTCTCAGAACCCCTGGCCCTTTCACTCTGTCCATAGTAACAAAGTAACTATGTGGGTTACTCTGCGTCAGAATTGACTCAATTGCAATGACGCAATTGGTTTTTGGTTGTCTGCATGTGTATTGATTCCTGGGTAACGAAAACCATTAATATACTTGACAGCTAACAAAAAGGCTAGCGCTTCAAGTCTACCCACAGGCACCTTGGGAGAAAGGTCTGGTGATCAACGTGCCCCAAACCAGCCAGAGAATCCCGGGAGCACAGTTCAGCGCATGGATCAGAGCCGGCTCTGCAACTGGTCAACCTGTCTGCAGACTGGCACACAGGCACAGCTTCCTGGATCCGCCCTGGAATTCAGCTTTGTCCTGCTGGCATCCTCTCTAACCAGTCAAAGACATCTCTGTAGTGTAAATTCTTGGAAAAACTAGGTTCTCAACCTCGTGAAGAGCATGATTAATCAGTTGACATGATTAAAAAGTGGACGCACTCACAGGAAAATCAAGCAGCTGGGATGGGTCAAGTGTCCATTGCTTCCCTCCTCCTCTGGCTCCCTGCAGGCCTGCCTGTGAGTGGCTCAGAACCAGTTGGACTGCCCGCACACCTTCTCCTCCAACAGAGAGAGGGTCATGGCTGTGGGCTTTGCAGCCCCAAATGAAGAGGGGGCTCCTGGAATGAGAACAGTTTGGCCTGGTAGGATGGAGGCAGGCACTTTCTGCCTAAGGGAAGCTTAGCAACCTTGCCTCTCTGGGAGTCAGAGATGCCTCAGGATGAAAGGCCCTGAGAAAGATTGCCAAGGGACCTAGGCTGCACAGCCTCCTGCCTATGAGGCAAAGGAAAAGCACACAGGGAGAAGCAGCAGCTCTTGCCAAGCATGTGGGTGGTCTCCAAAGGATGGAATGGTTGTCTCCGTGCCACCCAGTCGGTCTGACTCACAGGACCCTGTGGACAGCATAACACCCTGCTCTGTTCTGTGTCACCCTCACACTTGTTCTCATGCTGGAGCCCCTGGTAGCTGCCGTGTCCACTCATCTCATCGAAGGCCTTCCTCCTTCTCGCTGCTCCTCTATTTTACTAAGTATGTCCTCTAGGGCCTGCTCTCGCCATCCTGGCCTCTAAGGAGCACTCTGGCCGTGCTTCTGCCAAGACAGACCTGGTTGTCCTTGTAGCAGGTCATGGTCCTTTCAGTAGTCTTCCCCAGCACCACCATTCAAACGCATGGATGCTTCTTCAGTCTTCCTTGTGCAGTGTCCGCCTTTCACATGCACATGAGGCGATGGGAAATGCCCTGGCTCACGTTAGTTCTCAAAGGAACACCCTTGCTCTGTAACACTCTAAAGTAGCAGATTTACCCAAGGCAACATGTCTTTTGATCCCGTGACTGCTGCTTCCATGAGCACTGATTGTGGATCCAAGCAGGACCAAATCTTTGATGGAGTGAGCTTGTCTAAAATGCTTATTACTTGCTTCCCCATACTGGGGAGCCGAGGACAGGGTCACTGGTGTGTGTGTGTGTGTGTGTGTGTGTGTGTGTGTTTCCTGGGACCAGATAGATGACACCTGCTGATCCAGATCCAATCCCAGGTCCCCAGGGACTGACTCAAGTGACACATTGTCTGAAAGGCTCTCGCAGTCTTTAGTGGGCTCATTCTTTTCAGAATGAATCCTGGTTGGCTATCGCGCCTCATACCACACGTTATCATGCTGGTCATTGTATTAGGAATCAGAAGGCTTATGCTCTGATCTTGGCTCTGCCTCCTCTTAGCTGTGTGACTTTGGGCACGTCACCTAATCCCCCCGCTCTTTAAATCAGTTTTCTCTTCTACACAATGGGGATTAAAAGCTTTTCCCTCTGACCCATGGAGCTGTAAGGTCATGTCTGGCTTTAAACCCTGCCTCTGCCACACAATGTGTGTGGCCTTGAGACATCGACTATGATCACGGTGGCTCATTTTCAGCTTTAGTGGAATGGGGATGAGGATGCTAAGAGCACTTATCCCACTGAGTCCTTGCTCAGAGTAGAAGAGTGATCGTATTGAAGCTTGGCGTACCATATGCACTCACACAGTGTTAGTTGCTACGAACTGCAAATGATTTGAAGCAGTAGGATTCTTAATGAATGAGGAGTTCTTGACCACCAGTTTATTCCCTGAATGCTTGAGAAGTGTTAGTTTCACCTCTTCGGATAGCTTTTAATCTTATGAAATCAATTACCCAATATTTATTGAGTTACTTTCATGTGTTAATCACTGTGAATATGAAAGCACACAAGACACAGTTATGGCCTTCAAGGAGATGAGAGCCCAACGGCAGAGAGGAATAAGGACACTGGTAATTAACATGTTGCATGCCAGGGCTGACAGGGAGCACACAGTAGGACTGCCTGCCTCAGCTGCAGTCTCTGAAGACAAGGCCACACTACATGCTGCAAAACATACCCACCCCTTGTCCTCCACACTCTCACACTCTGTTCCTAGGATGGACCCCAAACCGACTCACTGCCACCAAGTCCCTCACAGGACCCCTGTGTGATAGAACAGAACTGCCCCCTTTGGGTTCCCGAGACTCTATGTCTGTACGAGAGCAGACAGCCTCCTCCTCCTCCCTCAGAGCGACTAGTGGGTTAGAACCTCTGACCTTGTGCACAGCAGCTCAACGCGTAGCCCATTTGCTACCAGAATTCCTTGTTCCTAGACAGTTCGGTTTATAATATAAGCTTTTTTTTTAAATCGTTTTATTAGGGGCTCATACAACTCTCATTACAATCCAAACATATATCAATTGTGTAAAGCACATTTGTACATCCATTGCCCTCATCATTCTCAAAACACTTGCTCTCCATTTAAGCTTTGTGTACACACACATCACACACACAGATGACATTAGAAGACAACATCGTTGTTCCATGAACTTTCTGAAGTCAAAAGGTATATTGTACTAGGGTTCTAGTTCATACATACAGACATACACACATGTGTTTATTCCAAACAAAACGTGTTTAAACAAGTCTCTGTGACCAGTGGGTGGCTGCAGACAAGCTCTCTCAAGCATACGAGTATACTTGTCTTGGTCTCATTAGGATACCTTCAAAAGAATGGATACTTTTTTTTTTAATCATCTTATTGGAGGCCCATATAACTCTTATCACCATCCATCCATCCATTGTGTCAAGCACATTTGTATATTTGTTGCCCTCATCATTTTCAAAACACTTTCTTTCTACTTGAGCACTTGGAAGAAAGGATACTTTTTGTACCATGGGGGGGGTGGGGGACTACTTGGAGGTCAAGGCTAATAGCTAATTTTTAACAAAATTCAATCAGATGTCTTCCCAAACCACTGAAGCGTTGCAACAGGCTTACAGAAATGGCAGCCCGCACAAAACCAGTTGTCAGATGGACCCTGAGACTGGAGGGAGGGAGACCGCTTTCTGGGGTTCCAGAGGAGTCGTCTTGACAAATTTCCTGGCGGATCTGGGGTGATCAGGAAGAGGTTTTACGAAAATTGAAAATTGTCTTGGTGAGAAAAAGGTCAGGGCAGCTGTGCGAGGATGGTTTCCCCTAACACGACCACATACCTGTTTGTGCTTCGAGGGCCGCCCTATGGGAATTTGTGGGGGGGGGGGGGGGGTAGGGAATCTTCCCTCATTCACATGACACCCCTGATTCTGCCTTCAGACTTTGTTTGTTTCCCCAACATAGTTTAAAAGGAACACGGCCCACGTCGTAATACTGCTGCTTTGACGGGTGTTCAGAGCGATGGAAGTACTACCTTCAGGAATGTGTGAACCCTCTGCTCGCATGAAAATCGACAGTCTCAGAAACCTACAGAGGCGGCTCTAGTCCATGAGGTTGCTCAGAGGCGGGGTCGGCTCCATGGCGATGAGTTGGAGAGATGCAGGCGATATTAAGAAACCATCCGTTGACGCAGGAAAGTTTCTGTGATTTTGCAGCAATCCTTGACTTATCCTCATGCAGTTGAAGGAGTCCCTGGGGGGCACAAAGGCCCACAGGTTTCCAGCAAGACCTGGGGACCTGCTTCCAGAAGACCACAGCTCCTGAGAATCGCGAGGAGGATATTCTACTCTGAAATGCATGGTTCCCCTTGAGCTGGCCCTCCCTTGCTGGCAAGCAGTGGTGCTTGTATTCTTGCTGTTGTTGAATACGCAAGGAGCAACCTGGAGTCTCCAGGCAGTACAAACTGCTAACTCAAAGGTTGGAAGTTGAGCCCACGGAAAGGGACCTCAGAAGAAAGGCCTGGCCGTGGACGTTGCAAACACCAGCCATGGCAAACCCTGTGGGGCACAGTTCAGCTGGGACATACCGAGGGTGGCTGTATGTCAGAGCCAACTTGATGGCAAGTGGCTTTTGTCCTGCTCACCCTGAGTCCCTTTGGTGGAGAGAAGGAAGAACTGATATTAGCTCAGGATCAAGGGCTGGGAAAGGCATTTCATACCATAGGTGCTGGAGCTGGCCCGCAGCAGCTCATGAGAGTCTGTTGTAGGCATCTTTCCCCAACTCCCTTCAGTAGCATGGGGTCGGGAGCTTGATATCAGCTAGCCTGGGTATTTACACAACAGGAATAGGCAGCCCTGTGAGTCTGAGTATGAACATATGTGTGTGCGTTTTCCCTTCTCCTTGGAGCGCTGGTTGCTAAAGTGTTGGGAGC
>NW_022111363.1:8919109-8920847 GCF_000313985.2 Echinops telfairi | reverse complement strand
ACCCACTGGCCTGTGATCTTCCTGAATTTGGCATCATTGCATGTGTTGCATGAGTCTGAAGAGGAATTTATAGATTGGTATCAGACATTTGGGCTAATATAGGACTTATGGACTTAATCTTGACTGGGCGGGGATGTTTCTCAATTGCTCTTGTATATGAAGCTCTTTCTTATACACATATGAGTGTCTATGAATTTGTTTCTCTAGTCAACCCTAGACTAACACAAACTCCACAATGAATAAACCAACCAAAGTAAACAATCTTCATAAATGGACATATGTCCAACCCAAACCCACTGCTATTGTGTTGATTCCAACTCACCGTGGCCCTAGAACAGAGTAGAACTGCCTGCTAGGCTGTAATCCATAGGGGAACACCTTTTTCTTGTGTAGCCGCTGGGGAGTTCGAACCACTGACTTTCTGGTTAGCAGCCAAGCCCCTCAGCACTGCACCTCTAGGGCTCCTATAGATAGGTGTATGAGTGAATGGCCTCTGGAGCTTACTGTGGGCTGTGGCAGACCATCTGAGAGGCAGCCCCCACCAGAGGAACCCATGGGCCAGTGGATGGAACTCAGATAATCCAAGGAGCTCAAGAGGGGGCCTGTGTCTAAGACTCCCAGGGGCAGAGAGAGGCCAGATTGCTCAAAACAAATGCGCGTGTTTAACAAGCATGCCCCTGTGCCTACTATGTGCAACCTGCTTTGCTGGGCGCTGCACCGACAGAGAACACAGCCCCTCTCTTCCAGGCTGACCGTGGCAGGAGAGGCGGGCAAGCACGTTGCAGCTGGCATGTTGGACTGGGGGGGTCAGGCAGAGCTGCATCTGACTCTTGACCTTGTCAGGCGCTGGGACAAGCCACTCTCTAAGGCACAGTGGCCACTGCCAGTGAGAGAGAGAGAGAGAGAGAGAGAGAGAGACTCTCTCCTCAGTGAGTCTGGAGGATTAACAGATACAGAGGGGGCATGAGGAAGTTCAAGGAAACTCCATTTTCTTGTATTTCCCCCTTTCCGCCGCTTCTTGAAGGCCCTTCACACATCTAGTACAGTGGGCTGCTTTAGTGATGAATATTCACTCATCCACGCATAGAAAGCTACATGTAAACAGAAAGAAGGAGAGGGGGCTCTCACTGGGTTCTGGGCCGTGCACTTCTTTGCGGGTTTCCAGAGGGCTGTGTCTCGCGGGTGTACAGCACTTTGCCTCTGACAATTGGAGAGAATACGCAGACCCCACTCAGCCCGGTGCAGTTTCCACGTTCGGAGAACTCACTGGGAACCCCAGCTCCTCAGTCCCCCAGCATCACCACTCCTCCCCGCCACCCCACCCCCCCAGGACCCCCTGACTTGGCTGGCACAAGAGCTTGATTTGCATCCAAATGAGAAAGTGCCCAAGGACCGCTCGGGGCCTGTTGACTGTGAATGAAATCACTTTCCATGTAAGATTCCCATTTGTCTGCCCTCTGTAGCTTCTGCCAGAGCTGTCTCCTGGCCCAGCCCTGCCTGCAGCCACAAAGTCCAGGCCTCAAAAATACCTAATTTGGAAATGATGGGTTTTCAGAGCGGCAGCTCTCCAGGCCGCTGACTTGATGTTGGACCCGGCCCCTCCGCAGGTAGCCGTTCCAAGCAGCTGATGGGCTCTGTCACCATGTCCCTGCTCATTAAAGCCGGGGCCAATTACTGCCCAGGTTTGGAAGCTGAACCTGACAACAGCTTCCAGGGCTGCCCAGGGAGTTGGGGCGGG
>NW_022111363.1:8917137-8919009 GCF_000313985.2 Echinops telfairi | reverse complement strand
GGGGGAGCCAGGACCAGCTTGGGCTGTGGAGAGACAGCCTCCAAAGACCTGTGCCCTCTGGAACCCAGCAAGACTGTCTAAAAGGGATTCAAAGGTCAGAACAAGATTTTCTTAGCTTCCCTGGGGCTCCCAGCTAGCTGGAGACACAGTCGAGAACTGCAATTAGAAAGACAGGCGCCTCAGGCAATAGATCAGCCGGTCAATGGTGCTAAACTGGCATTTAACAGGTCTTAGACACAAACGCACGCATCTTGGGAACGCGGATGCAGAGTTTGGTGGGGGCTGTCGCTGCTTTTCACTATAATGTCAAGTTCCAGGTCCCAGACTTGGAGACAAGTGTATCCGATCAATTTCCTCCCTTTGTGTCCGGCCTCCCCTTCTCCCTGCACTTTAAATCTCTGGCCCCTCTGGCCCTCACAGGTGACTCGGAATGGCAGGGCTGGGCCCACAAGTACCACCGGGAGGAAAACAATCAGAAAGAAGACGCACTTGCGGCTGCTTCAAGTTGGCCCTTTTGGAAACGGCATGTCCGGTTTTTGATGGTGAGCTTCCGCAGAACGAGTTGAACAAGACGCATGCGTTCATGTGTTTGACCAGTGGCCCTGGGAGGTGGCTACTGGTCAGAATGGACAGACTCCCTGGCAGTGGGTCTGGACTGAGATCAATCGTGATCTCAGAAGAAAATGCTGGGCCACCAGTTGGGTGGACACCAATATAATCCATCCCACCCTCCACCCCCCAAAACCACCTGTTGGCCATTGAGGGGGTTGTCTATTTGTGGGGACTCCGTGGGCCCAGAGCAGGGTTTCTTTGGCCGTTATCTTATCAAAGTAGGTGGTCAGGTCTTTCTTCCTCGAAGCTGCGTGGTAGGTTTTAAAGGCCAACCTTTTGATGAGATGTCAGAGCTAACCCCCAGGACCTTCCGCCCACCCTGATTGCAGTGGCACCCACAGGAGGATTAGTATCACTGGCCTCTCAGATTTACTCTCCCCTAGCCCCCCTCCTGCTCAGGGGGCCGGCAAAGCCTCACCCTGCCCCAGATAGGGCCAATCCTGTGCAGCCCCGCCCCTAACACGCCCCCCCTTGCCACTCCTCTTCCTTGTCTCACCCACTAAGGAGAGACCCTCCCTCTGCCCAAGGATGGGGACTATGGCCCACCGCCACCCACACCCTGACTGGTGAATGATGAGGTGGGGGTGGGGGTGTTACTATACTGGATGACAGGTAACTCCTCCTCCCTTGGAGCAAACCCTTCACTGATCCTGGGGTCACTTTGGTCACACCCCTAACAGTGTCAGGGGTCTTAGTCTGCACAAGCCCCACCCCTTCTAGTGATGCCATTAATTGCCCTTGTGGTGCATCTGTGCTTGGAATTGGCACTTAGTGAGTGCCGCTACTGGGCATAGTGCTGCGGGCTGTATTTTCATATCTAAAAGCAGTCTCCAGTTTGCCCAAGTTCCAAAATACAGAATATACGCACTTTGCCACTCACACATTCACTCCTCAAATATTTGAGGGCTAACGTCTACTTAACACCATGGACACGAAGATGTCCTTGCTGACCTCAGTCTCAGGGACCAAAAAAATATGAATATGAATATGAATATAACTATAAATAAATACAAACACACACACATATAATCTCAAGCCCACTGTCATTGAGTTGCTTCTGATTCAGGGTGACGCCATATAGGGTTTCTGAGACTATAAGTCTTTATAGGTGTCAAGGGCAGCTGGTGGTTTTAAACAGTCAACTTGTGGTTCACAGTCACAGACTTAGCCAATAGGCAAATTCATTGTGGTATGTGCTGTCAGGGAAGTCAAGGTAAATCCAGAGTTAAGCTCAGGATCAGCATGGAGACAGTGCTGGGC
>NW_022111363.1:8909543-8916030 GCF_000313985.2 Echinops telfairi | reverse complement strand
ACAAATGCGCTTTACACAATTGATGTGTGTATGGATTGGGATAACAGTTGTATGAGCCCCTAATAAAATGTTAAAAAATAAATAAATAAATAAGCAACCGGAGGACAGGGGGGTGTTCAATCAATTAGGGGATAAACTAAGACTAGGATGGAAGACTTCTGACTCTCTAAAAAAAAATGAAACAAACCCATCCCCAGGTGATTTTGATTTGTGCCCCATGGCGTTTTCAACGGCTGTGATCTTCCGGGAGTGGACGGGCAGGCCTCTCTTCTTCAGCACTGCTGGGCAGATGAGAGCCGCCAACCTTCCTGTTAGTGGGGGGTGGGGGGGCACTTAACTTGAGGAGCTCACCCAAGGAGTCTTCACTGTCTCGACACCCAAATTCACTGCCATCGAGTCTGTTCTGACTCAGAATGACCCCGGGGGACCGGGCAGAATTGCCCCAGTGGGTTTCCGAAATGGTGACTCTTTTACGGGAGGAGAAAGCCTGGCCTTTCTCCCTCAGTGCAGTGGTGGTTCTGCACTGCTGACCTTGGTGGTTAGCAGCCCAACGAGTGGCCACTCCAACCCTCAGTCTCTAGACCCCCAGAAATAGCCATGCAAGTCTAGTGTGCGTCAGAAGAAAGTCCAGCAAACCAGCAGGCTGCCAAATCCCCCATTTCCCCCTACCCCCCACCCCCCCCAAAAAAGCAGGCAGCCTGGAGGAAGTATGCGGAATTCTGCCCTGACTCACCTGCCACCGCTTTTTGCATCCACTCCACTCTACTAGGTCTTCCTGGGCTTCTGTGTTTGGAGGGCAGAGACTCCTAGGCTCTGATTAGAGGGATCATTAAATGGATCATTTTCTGAAGAAGCTGCTCCTTCTGATCAGCCCTTCAGGCCATCAGCCGGGCTGCTCCCAGGATTGTTTGCTCTGGCCCCTGCACTCAGGCCTCGGGACACTGGTACTCCTGTCCCCTACTACCCAGCCCCTGAAGACCCTGTGACCTGGGAGGCAGACACTTGACTGAGAGGGGAGCGGTCTACTGGCTGGTGGAAAGAGACAGCGATAGGACCGCAAAGGAGAGACAGTGGAGGATATCCCTGGGCTACAGAGAACCTGGGCTCTGCCCCAAGGGGTGTGAATTCCTCCTAAAGAGCTGCCTCATCTGCCAGCTTTCAAATACCTTCTGGGGCAGAGGCTCGTGTGCTGTTCCCAAGCTCCTGGCTCCTTTTCTAGTTGAAGCAATGCTCAAGGGCACAGCTGGGCACCTTCCTGACCTGTTGGTACTTCACTGCTCAGGACGGGCAGGTGGGCACGGCTGGCTACCAGCTCCTGTCCTTGCCCTTTCCTCCTGCCCTCCTGGGGTGGTGGCATTACCATGGAGCCACGGAGTGGGGCAGGTTGCTGCTCTAGAATGAAGAAGACATGGAGACACTGGAGACGCTGGGTTCAAGATGTGGAGGGCGTTAGGGCAGACCACCAGCCCAGCTCCAGAGCGAGCCTCTAAGAGCTACAAGTCCCACACTGCATTGAGCACAGCTCCTTGGGAATCCTCTGCCGCTCTTGCCCCAGAACCCTCCATCCTTGCCACCCTGATCACTGTGTGGAGTGTCATTTTTCTCTCGGGACTTAATTCATTCCACACAAGTAATTACTGAACTAGTGTGGGCTGGGCCTTATAGCCCACCAGCCTGGAAGTGGGTGCTGGCAGGGCTAAAGAGAAAAGAACCAGCTGGCATCAGGCTGGTTCTCTGCTTCATGGTAACCCCATGTGTATCAGAATACAGCTGAGCTCCACAGGGGTTACCATTGATGCTGTTTGGGAAGCCAATAACCAGGCCTTTCTTCTGAGGCACCTCTGGGTGGACGCTAATCTCCAACCTTTCGCTTAGCAGCCAATCATGTGAGCCATCTGCCCCACCCAGGACTCCTGGCTGATGTTATAAAACCATAACAAAGTCACTGCCATCGAGTCAATTCCAATGCATATCAAACCTATAGGGCAGAGTTAAACAGCCTCTGTGCCTTTCCAAGACTATAACTCTTTCTGTGAGTAGAGCATCATCTTTCTCCCAATGGAGCGGCTGGTTGGTTCAAACTGCTGACCTTGCAGTTAGCAGCCCAATGTGCAACCACTATGCCACCAGGGCTCCTCGGTGCTATAGGCAGCTCCAAATGTGGCCGTGGATCTGCAATGTCTGGGCTCCTCACTTGCAGGTAGAGAGCACCAGGCCCATGGACCCACAAAGCAGCCCTAACCAGCCTCTCCGGGGTCCTCACAGACTGCTCGCTAGGCACACTTCCTGATGGGGGTCCTTCCCATGGCTGGCGAGAGAGAGTGAGTCGCTACTGGCCTCAGTCTGCAAAGTCTGAGACCCCACGGTTCCCTCCTGCACACCTACCGGCGGGAGCCAGGCCTCCCTCCTCTCCCCTGTGTCCACCCGGACCACATCTGGGAACAGCAGAACAATGGCTCTGAGAACCCTCTCTATACATGGCCAGCCCCTGGGCAACAGGGGCTCCGGTGAAAGCATGATTCTTGGTGGAGACTGGGCATTGGAGTACACGAAAGAAAGAAAAAACAAAAACAAAAAACAACATTGCTTTGTGTGAGAGACACAGAGTTAGAAGATGTGGATTTGCATCCTGCGTCCGTTCTTGGACACTCCCTTTGGCCTCCTGGAGCCTTGGTTTTCTCACACATGAAATGAAGCATTCTACTCAGGACCTGGCACCATGAAGGCATTTCATAAAAATGTACAGACTACATGTCAAGCAAACTGCTCCAGATCCCTCCCTTCCGATGACTGTATACCCCAAACCCAAACCCAATCTACTGCCGCCAAGGTGGTTCTGACTCACAGCAACCCTTACAGGTCTGGAGACTGTAAATCCCAACAGAAGCAAACAACCTCTTCTTTTCCTCCTGAGCAGCTGGTGGGTTTGAACTGCTGACCTTTTGATTATCACTCAAAGTGTAACCCATTTTATATGGGTGCCCCCACAGGACCTAAGCCCCGAATTCCAGGAATCCAGGTTCCGTGAGCCTCTCCTGGTTTGGTGCCTTCAAGGAAGCCCCTTCCTCCTCGTCTTCTTCTTCCAAACCCCCCTTCTCCACACCAGCAGGCCAGTGAATCCTCTTAGCCCCAAACTCTTGCCGTCATAATTGCTCTCATTTTGGTTCTTATTTGCCATCTCATTCAGGAGCTGAAGCACCAATTAGATAAGTAGGGCAGCTGCTCTATGCACAGGGACAGAAATCATCCTGTCCTGGAGAAAGCAGAAGAGACCCAACTCGAGGCGTGGCAGTGTTTAAAGACATGGCTCTGCACACCTCCCCCTCGCCCTGTGAAGATGCCCTTGAGGCCCTGGGTGTGGGGAGCCTGCCTGGGTTTACACAGATCTTGCCTATCAGCCTATCCTGGCGCGCTGAGAACGCCAGCACCATCGCCTGGAAACGCGGGCAGAGAACCTTGGGTTTGGTCGAGCGGCTTGCCTGGCGTTGGTCCAGTTCTTCCAGGGTTGTTGCATGGGTGCTACTGGGCGATGCACCCGTTTGTGAGCAAACCTTCTGCTCTGTGAGAAAACTGTATCTGTCCATCCATTCGTGCAGTAGGTCTTTGCTGGGAGCAGGGCCTGCACAGGGCCCAGACCCCAAGACTTGGTTGTTAACAGAGGGGCAGTCAGCATAACTGCTATAAAATTACTAACGACGATAATATCGCAAAGAAATTTTGCACATCATCTGATGGGCTGAACACCAACGTGCTGACAAGCTACTTCTTGGCAAAAAGGTGAGATGCTGGCGGATCTGCGGTGCCTGCACACAAAAGCCAGCCCTGCTCGCGTGAGCCCACTATGCATTTCACGGATCTGTCTTCCTCAGGCACTAGCACAGAGATGAGCAACCAGAGCCCCAAATTCTGGACCCAAGACGTGGGAGGAGGGCAAGGAGAGTGTTTCTAGAACTGGCTAAATGGGGGGAGACTTTGAGGCCAGAGAAACCTTGGTGACTCAATAGTTCAGTACTTGATGACAAACGAAAAAGACTGATGGTTCATTCCATCCCACCCAGTCACAAAGGACCTGGAAATCTGATTCTATGAAAATCACAACCAAGCAAAGCCTGGGCCGGAGTTCTATTCCGTCACAGGGGACTGCTCTGTATTGGGATCAACTCACCAGCACCCAACAAAACTCTCAGGTCAAGCAGCGCAGTCAAGGCCCTTTCTGGTGATGGAGGGCAGTGAGGTGTGGTGGCAGGTGGGCAGGGTCACTGTCCAGGCTTGACATGCTGGGCTCTCTCCAGTCTCAATCACTCGCTCACTGGAGGAACTTTCTAGTCTACCTTACCAATGTGGGGGCTTAAAGGAGAAGCAGAAGACTGGCTTGTGTGTGCATTTGTGGGGGTATGCATCAGGGAGTGGAGACGAAGGAGTGAGCCCTCTGATCTCACAGTCCTACCACTGTGCTCCCTGGGCGGCAGTGGCAATGCCCTCCATTCCCATCCTCAAGAAATGTACCATCCTTGAGCCAAGCACACCAGGAGATCGGACATGACATGGTGGTGTGCTCGATCCTACACTGTACACTATGGAAACACAAGGAGAGGTCTGTAGCTTAGGCGGTGAGGGAGTGGGAGGGGGAGAAATCAGGGGAAGCTTTCTGGGAGACGCTTATGCTTAGTGTGGAAAGCCGCGAAGGAGCTGACCAGGGTACGAGCAAGAAAACGCGAGGCAGAGACACAGCCGATGCCGAGGCTAGAAAGGTAGAGCGGGCGCAACAAATGCCCCTCAGATTCGTTTCCTTCCTTCTTCTAACAGTCAGTCTTTCTGTCCACTCCCCCGCCCCCACAGGTCTCCCCTCTTCTCCTCTTTCTCTTCCCTCTTCGGTAGAGATGGAGTTCACGAGCTAGTGAGGGTGCCGGCAAGAACGCTCAGGTGAAAAGATCTAGGAAGGAGTGCTCAGTTCACAGCATTAGGCCCCTTGTCTCCAGCTTCAAATGGGGGCTTAGAGGACGCTTGGTTGGGGGGCACGGCTTCCTCTGTCCCCCTTCCAGGAGACTGCCATCCTCCCACGTTCCTGCCCCGCATGACCTCCCCCCCCTCCCCCTTGTGACTGCAGGTGTTCCTTGCCACTGAGCGAGTCCCAACTCCTGTGACCCCATGTGTGCAGCACAGAGCTGTTCCATGGGGTCTGGCATCAAAAGGCTTCACACACGCTGCTGGGGGGGTGGGGGTGGGGGAGCACGGAGGGAGGAACACCGGAGAGCTTTGCCCGTTATCCAGGAGAGCACGGCTAGGGGGCGGCACTGAGGTGGGGGCAGTGGAGATGGAAAGACATGAGAGTTTAGGGAACATGTTTGAAATGCATCAGAATGCAGTGATTGATGGGGGGGAGGAGGATGAGAGGGAGGAAGAGGAGGAAGAGGAGGAGGAGGAGAGGAGGGGAAGGGACGACCCAAGGATGTTTTAAGGACAGGAAGCCAGGGCATGAAGGGTCTGAAATATTGGACCAGAAACCAGAGCCAGGTAAAAAGGAAAGGGAGGAGAGGCCGTGGGTATTAGAGAGGGAGATGGAGGGACGGCAATGATAAGGTCAGAGAGCTGGTTTGCTTGGGGTAATTGAGCAATTGGGCTGGACCGCACAAGCAATTGCAGTCCCAGAGTGGGAGGGCTGAACCTCTGATTTCAGAGAGGAGCGTTCTGGGTGATGGCAGGGCTCAGATTCTAATCACAGGACTAGGTCGCTGAGACGGAGAGAGGCACTTGGAGCGGAGGAGGCCCAGTGGCTGGTAGCCCACGGTGCTGGAAGCTGATTCCACTCGAGACACGGGCAGGATTGGTATGGGGCAGAAGACAGAAAAACCAGTGCCAGGATTCTCAGGGAAGTAGGATAATTGAGTAATTCTTTGAGGACAGTTGCCGGCGGGGTGGGGGGGTGGGGGGTGCACCTCAAAGCAACAGGGCTTTACAAGAAGGTAAAGGAGAACCTTAGGGCCATAGTGGTTTATGTCTTGGCTGCTAACCACATAGGTCAGCAGTTCACAACCACCAGCAGCTCCTCAGGAGCAAGACGAGGCTTTCTCCTCCCATAGGGTTACAGCCTGAGAAACCCACAGGGGCAGTTCTACCCTGTTCTGCAGGGTTGCCCTGCACGGACGTGACAGCAGGGAGTGCGTTACAGGAGCTGAGTGGCTGAGGGGCACTGCTTGTTAAGCTCTGGACCTCGAGCTGGAAGCTCCTTTCTTTGAACCCAACCAGAGGGGCCTCAGAAGACAGGTCCGGACATCTGCTTCTCACAAGGTCAGGGTCCTGCAGACCCTGTGGACCAGCTCTGTGCTGCACACATGGGGCCACAGGAGTTGGAACCCGCTCAGTGGCAGTCACGGGGAGGAAGTAAGCAGGGGCAGGAATGTGGGAGGACGAGCAGTCTTCTGGAAGGGGGACAGAGGAGTGATTGTCCTGCTGAAAACCCAGTCCTTCCAGTAATTTCTCATTAACC
>NW_022111363.1:8896030-8909051 GCF_000313985.2 Echinops telfairi | reverse complement strand
ACCCACTTTTCTGTTGTCCATCCCCCTGGGAGGGGGTTCTAGGTAGATCATTGTGATGCGTTCCCCCTTCCTCCCCCCACCTTTCCCTTACCTTCCTGGTATGGCTACTCTCAATATTGGTCCTGAGGGGGTTATTTGTCCCAGATTCCCTGTGTTTCCAGCTCTTATCTGTACCAGTGTACATGCTCTGATCTAGCCAGATTTGTAAGTTAGAATTGGGGTCATGATAGTGGGGGTGGGTGGGGGGAAGCATTAAAGAACCAGAGGAGAGTTGTATGTTTCATTGGTGCTGTACTGCACCCTGACGAGAGTTTGTTTTCCTGTAGTTCTGCCACTGTCTTGTGGTGAGACCTTGGAATCTTCCAGGGATGGCACTCGGTCAAATGTCACATGTCCAGTTTGCTCATCTGCAAGGATGGGTTTCTTCCCTCAGTAAGAGGTAATGTTTGAAACACACATGGGACGTTTCCTCTGGAGCTTTCTGTGCCTCCTACTAATTATGATGCTAACAATCATGATTTTTTTAAAAATACCGTCAAACCTGATGCCAAATTGATGTGACTCAGAGACCCCATGGCCCACACATCACGGAGTAGAACAGCACTTCTTTGAGTTCTCTTGGCTGTGAGCTCCACCACCACTCCGCCCCAATAATAGCTTTATTAGCATACAGTTCACGTACCGTTGGTTTTAATATATTTTAACCACTTTCAGAACATTTCCTTCATCCAGTATCCACTATTATTGGCTCTCCATTACCCCCCACTTCCCCTGGCATTACTCTAAGGAATTATTAATCCAGTTACTACTTCTATATCTTTACCTGTCCTGGATTTCATATAAAGAAAATCATACAAAACAAACAAACAAACAAACAAAAAACCCTCAACAATGACAATAAAATGAAACACAGAAACACCCCAACCCAACAGAAAGCCAAAGATAATAGAAGCTAGAACAAATTAAAGATGAGTCAAATTGGAAAACAAATGATCAGATGTTAGATTTCAACCTCACCCGATCTCAGTGACCCACTTTTCAGTGCACTCTCTGTCTGAGGGCCCGGCTCATTCAGACCCGTGGTCAATGGGCAGAGGGAATTCAATGGAGGCTTTAGCCCCCAAGGGGACTCTGCAAATGAGTTTGGGGCTTCCGCTGTCACCCATGATGGCTGATATCTTTACAGAAGCCAGTCACCAGATTTGTCTTCCTGGACGTCACCCGATGGGTCCAAACCACCATCGTCTGGCTAGTAGTTGAGCATACACCGCCTGCCCCATCTACAATGAGCGCTTCCTGAAAGCTTATGGCACGTTGGGTGATGGGCTGAGCCCTCGACCTATGATTTCTTTCTTTCCCACAAGACCCTCTGAAGCAAGTACCTGCTTATGCCTGTTTTGTGGAGGAAAAGACTGACTCTGAAAGGTTCTCAAAGGACCTCGTTCAAGGTCCCACAGCTGCTTCCTGGTAGGACGAGGATCTGAACCTACTACACCAGTGTGCTTTTCAAGTTCATGTTCTGGATCCTTCTGGTAAATGGAAGCTGGAGGAGCAGGGAGTAGGTATCTGAGATTTTCACATGGCTTTCAGGAAAGACAGTAGGCTTAAACCAATCCTGCTTTTGTGGTGGGTACCAGAATAAGAATGATGCTTATCTCTAAACTTTTAAATGAAGGAATAGTCTGATTCCACACACTCGAAATCCTCAATCCAAACTACTGCTGTGACCCAGGGCTCCAAAAACAGCATCTCTCCTGTCTGTCTTCAGGCTCCCGGCTGACGGAGGACGACACATCAAGCTTGGGCTTCCTTGGCAGCTCAGGCAATAACACCCTCTTCTCTGTGTGTGTGCCCGACTGAAGGAGGCTCCCCAGCGGTTCAGTACCTCCCTCCTTCTGTGCTCCTCAATGGCTGTTGAAATCTCCAGTCAACCCTCACGTGGCCACAGCTGAGTCTACTCAGACAGAGATGGCGAGGGAGAAAGTGGAGTGCGGGTCACGGAGATGATTCCTGTGCCCGTGTGGCATGTTTGTCCCCCTGTGCTTGCTTGCATTACTCTGATGCTGGAAGCAGGTCCACCAGTATTTCAAATACTGGCTCAGAGTCACAGAACGTCCAGGGTAAGACCGGCTAAGAGGAAAGGCCCGGTGACTGACTTTCACAAATGAACCAATGAAAACCCCATGAATCACACCTGGACATTCACGTGCATCCTGCTGGAAGTGGGCTGTCCAGGTGGAAGGTACGCCAAAAGCATAAGGACTACGGAGATGGACGTGAGCAGACCGATGACCATGAAGAACGGGTGGTACGGAGGGTGGCCAGGAGTAGCAGTCAGCAACTCACATCACGAAGCTTCGTGCTGAGCCATTACATCAGTGGGAGATATCTCAGATGCTGCCAGCCACTCTTGCTGGACATCAAGGACAGGGAACGAGAACGTGGCTCTGGGAAGGAAGCATGCCATCACTCACTCACTCCTTCCTCATTCAATAAATCAAGAGACTACCAAGTACTCAGCACTACTTTAGGTCACACGGGGGATCACAGGAGGCTGCAGTTGAGAGACATACATGGCATAGTCTTTGCTTCAAGGAACTGGTCTAGTGGGGAAGATAAGAAACCCCCAACTGGAAGATTCACATCGAGTGTTAAGATAGCAATATAGGAAATAAAAGAAAGGAGGACGATCTATGTCACCAGCCTGTAGCTCCGGTACCTTTTAGCTCTGTGACTCTGGGCAGGTTTTCCTGAACCTCTCTGGGCCTCAGTAGCCACATCTGCAAAGGGAGACCACGATACCGACCTCGGTGGGGGTGAGGACCCGCAGAGACAGTGGATGGGAATGTGCTCTGCAGATATGAGATTACTGTTGCCTCATGGGTTTTGAAAGTTAAAGGGAAGTTATAAAAGCACAGTCTTGCCACTGTGACCATCGTTCCGTGGGGAATGAGACATTTATTAAAGATGGCTAACTATGCACACTGACTGGCTGATTGCCCTGCCTAGAATGCCCTTCTCTCCAGGTCCTTTAGACTTTGCACGAATGTGGCTTTCTCAATGAATCCAACTCTGACCCCCTGGGTAATCATGCAAACTCCCCTCTCCTCCCAACCCCTAGCATTCCAGCTCACCCTTACTCTGGGCTAGTTTTTCTTTTCTCAAGTCCTCCTTCCCTTGTAACAGATCTGGTAATTTACTCGAAAGCCCTCCTTCTATTTCGTCAGTTACTGTTCTTCAGAAAATGCCCTGCAAACAGGCACCGATGTGGTGGTTTCTACGAGACAACTCCGTGACTCTGATGACCATCTTGGCGTGGCACAACTCTCGCTCTCCTTTTCTGACTCGTTCGTTCCTCCCTGGTTAACCTAAACTTGCTGTCCCTGCACGGTTTCCGATCTAACCTTTCTGTTGTTGTCCGCAATTTGATCCCGTGTGGATAGTTCTGACAGCATCAAAATGTTCCAGGCAGGCCTTTTCTACTAGTAAACCAAATTGTCGTTTGGTTTGAAGAAGACTTCGGGGGATATTATTTTGGTTTAAAGTTTAAAGGCAATCTTAGGATAATAGCTTCTGGGGTTCATCCAGCTTCCACAGCTCCAGAATCATCTGGAGTCTGTGAGAATTTGAACATCTAGTCTGTATCTTCCTCCTCCTTGATTAAGAGTCTTCTATAAACCCTTTGATAAAAATGTTCAGTCAAGGTGGTTGGGCACCATCTAGTTCTTCTGGTCCCATGGCAAAGGAGGCAGTTGTCCATGGAGACAAGGAGCCACACATTCTACATCCTCCTCTTGACCTTCCTCTGGTGTGCTAGGTGAGTCAAGACCAGTTCTCGTGCCCTATGAGTTACTTTTGATACTTAGGGTTCACTGTCTTCCCTTCCCCTACTGGGGCAGGGAGTGGACATCTTTGCTTTTTTCCCCACTGAGGTATCTGAACTGAGGTGAGTGCCTATTTCATAACAGGTACCCAGGAAATCTTTGATCAATTAGAGAATTAAAAAAAGGAAATGCATTTTGAATGCTCTCTGTGCGAGTTGCATAATCTGTTGTCAATTTGAAACTTAAGAGTGAATAGGATGGAGGTTAGCTGGTCAATCAGGTTGCAGCTTGACGACCTCATTTGGAGGTGCTAAGGAGATAAATAGCTCACTGGAGGTGGGAGACACACTCACTCCCTCTGAGACATTCCTGTGGACAAGACACATGAAGCTACACTAGAGCCTTGGGGCTGGAGGAGCCACGTGGAGACCTCCGTCTGCACTGATATGCTTCCACTGCCACTGGATCCACAAGACTTTCCACCTATTGGCCTGTGATCTTCCTGCATTCGGCATCATTGCATGTGTTTCATGAGTCTGAAGAGGAATTTATAGACTAGTATAGGACATCTGGGCTAATATCAGACTTATGGACTTGATCTGGACTGGGCTGGGATGTTTTCTCAGTATCCAATTGCTCTTTTATATAAAACTCTTTCTTACACACAGAGGAGTCTCCCTAGATTTGTTTCTCTAGCCAACCCAGACCAACACACCCTCCTTTCCAGAAGACACTCAGGACAGAGTGTGTATCAGAAGGCAGAACACACAAATGCAAGGTCTGGTTTGGAAAGACAGTGACTGAGTGAGTGCAGGACTATCATGTGTGAACCGAGTGCCTCCAGACAGCACAGTAACATTGTCAGGGGGCAGCCACTGAAGCTCACAAAAGGAAGTCCCTCTTGAACCCATGGTCATCAAAAGACCCTAAGTCATTGCAGAGGACAAGTCTGAATAACTTCATGGAGAGTACTTTCAGAGGATATTACTATCTTCTGTTATAGCACAAATGACCCCAAAGTGAGCAGCTTGAAACAACATCCATTTATGATCGATCTCACAGTTTCTCTGGGTCGAGGATTCAGCCACCTTAGTTGGGTGGCTCGGGTCTCTCACAATGGTTGGGTTTCAGACCTCGACTATGATTGCAGTCACCTGAAGACTTGCACAACGTTCCAAGATCTGCTTCAAGACGGTTCCCTAACATGCCTGTTGGCAGGAAGCCTCAGTGACTCACCATGAAGACCTTTCCACAGGCTGTTCAAGCATCCTCCTGACCCAGCAGATGGCTTTCCCAGAAAGAGTGATCCAACATTGAATAAGGTGGAAGCTGTGGTACCTTTTATGGCCGCTCCTCAGAAGTCACACTCTCTCGCTTTGGCATTCTCTTGGCATTGACACGTAAGTCAGCACTACCTAATGTAGGAGGAGGCTAAACAATTCCATGAATACCAGAAAGCAGGGAGTATGGAGGGCCACCACAGAGGTTGATGACCACAGAATGTAACGCAGGATGTTTGGCAGGCAGCATGGATCTATGAAGACCAACCATCTCTGAATGTCCACAAGGCAGGCCTTGGTAGCATTAGTTATCCAAGATGACCCCAGGACTTCAGGTCTCCATATGGCTTAGGGACAGTTGTGCACAGGACCAATTAGGAGTCCATGACATCCTCTGCTTAGAGCCCAAGAGATTAGTTTCTACCTACTTACACACTTCTCTTATTGACCCTGCCATAAATGAATGATAGCGCTGAGGGAGCACAGGAATCAAGAACATTGTGGCCCTGTGGCCATGGGACGATGTCCCTGGAACAGAAAGCCTGTGTGTCCTTGGAAATTTAGTATTGTTACTACGCAGCAAGCTGTTTATTAGCCAGTGTGGTAGTTACATAATCTGGTATCAGTTTGAGGATGCAGCGTGAAGGGATGGGGTCTAGCCTGTCAATCAGGTCATAGCCAATGAGGCCTTTGTGTGAGCATGGCCTTCTCCTGCGGATTCTGGGAACTCCGGTCTTCCTCCTTGGAGGCAGGAGACATTCTGCTCTCTCTGCTCCCTCCCTGTGAGACATTGCAGCTGACAAGACACATGGAACTATGCTAGAGCCTCGGAGTTAGAGAAGCCGTGTAGAAACCCCTGCCAGGGCTGAGATGCTTACAATGCCACTGGATCCACAAGACTTCCCACCCACTGGCCTGTGATCTTCTTGCATTTGGCGTCATTGCATGCATTTTTTGAGTCTGAAGAGGACTTCATAGGTTGGTATCAGACATATGGGCTAACACAGGACTTAGGGATGTGATCTGGACTGGGCTGGGATGCTTTCTCAATATTCAATTGCTCTTGTATATAAACCTCTTTGTTATACACATATGAGTGTCTCTATGAATTTGTTTCTCTAGTCTACCCAGACTAACACAGCCAGGAATAGAAGTGTCCATTAGGAAATAGTCTTCCCCCAGGAAGCATTCATAGGGGAAACAAAAGCCAGAGGGAGAGAGAGGGGGCACTTTTCTGTATTAAAGAGCCCCAGGTGCTTCATCCTTCTCGAGCAGGCAAGCCCACACCTCATACAAAGCACAGGTGGGCATTTGCTCGTGATATAAACCATCTCGTGTTTCTGTTAGGGTTGGGTACCCCCTCCCCAGACTGGAGGAAACGAAACCCACCATTTCTTATCCTCGAGCCCCTTTGTTTTCCCTCCTTTTCTTCCCATGTCTAGTAGAGTGCACCAAACCCAGGGGCTGCTCATCAGGAAGCTGCTGAAAGAACCAGAAACCAGGAAGGAGAAGGAGTCCCTGACTGCCAGCCCCTGAAGACCAGTGCTTCTTTTTGGCTTGCATGTGGTGAGATGGGAGCTCATTGGAAAGGATGACCAGAAGTTCTAACCTTTCTCCTTCAAGTTGAGAAATGACCCTGACAGCCGAGGGCTGGTGAAGGTCGGTGCCAGATAAATGGAGACCGCTGGGGAGACGTGTTGGTTCGATTTGGGGGAAAGGATGAGCAACCTACTTATTTTCAGAGCTATAATATCAGAAGAGGGAATTTAGCATAGTGCATGACGAGGAGAAAGCCGGCAAGCACCCAACAAAGGTTGGTGCTGTTAGGTGCTGTTGAGTCATGAATTGGGTCTGAGTCCTGTGGCAGAGTACAACAGCCCCAGAGGGATTTCTAGACTGCAATCTTGAAGGGAGCAGATCATGGGGTCTTTTCTCCTTCTGAGCTCGGGGTGGGTTTGAACTGCCAACCTTCTGGTTTAGCAGTTGAGAGCTTGACCATTGCCAGAGAAGGACATCCTGCTTGATAGAGTCGAGGGTCTGTGAGAAAGAGGAAGACCCTCAACGAGATGGGTCAACACGGTGGCTGCAACAGTGGGATCGAAACACAGTTGATCATAGCTGATGGCACAGAGCAGGGCAGCGTTGGTGTTGTTGGGCACTAGTTTGCGGACAGTCAGAACTTATTGGAGAGCAGCACTGACCAACAGCAACCAA
Source organism: Echinops telfairi (assembly GCF_000313985.2). NCBI lineage: Eukaryota > Metazoa > Chordata > Mammalia > Afrosoricida > Tenrecidae > Echinops > Echinops telfairi. Next base: position 8,901,733 of record NW_022111363.1, on the reverse strand, counting down.
CGCTGGATTAGCACCAAGGAACTACAGTTGCCAGCGTCCCTCCTCAAATTTCTTCCCAACGAAAGTCACACTCATTTAGTTCACACTGATTTTTGCCAGGGACTCTTTCAAATGTCTTACAGCTATGACCTTAATCCCTACAAGCCAATGAAACAGGTATTAACATTGCCATTTCCAGAAAAGAAACACAAGGTCAGAGGTTAATCAACTTGCTCCAGGTGACTCTTCAATTACCTTGCATTAGGATGCAAATTCTGGCCCTTCTGTCTAACCCATGTGGGCTTAACAATTGTACGGCATTGCTGTTGAAAGATTTAAATAAGGAATTCAAATGTGGGTGCCTGGCATTCAGAAAACCCAGAGTGAAGCCCAAAGCATGGGCTAAAAGTCCCATCACTCAATCAAGGCAAAAATCCTTATGCAATCATTTGGGTGGAGTCTTCCACGCTGCTGAATTTTAGAAACGACCCCATAAGGCAGCATCTGAACAGTTCCCTGCCTTTTTACATGACAAAAGCGATGCACAGGCTCAGCAGCTTGCACAGAAACACCCCAGCCTTGTCTGTCTCTGCCTTCCAGGGAGGCACCAATCAAACGAGTCCTTCAAGATAGCTCCCAGGCACCATCCCTGGATTGTACGCCATCCCTCACCTCTCCGCAAAATCAAGAAGCTTAGTCTTAAGAGACGTGGCAACCTTGCATTCTGTGGTAACGAGAAACGCAGCACCCATGGTCTCAATGTTGGCAGAAGTTTGGTTTAATTCTCTGGACAGCCTCTTCACCTCAAATATATGCGACCGAGAGAAAGCGATGGCGGTCACAGGTTCTGACTAATTCTGCAGCTGAACCACAACCATTACTAGTTTCTAGCCCACGCCTCTTCCTCGACCCCTCCATCAAATGTGGAGGCATCGCTGGCCTGCCCACCCTCTGCTTCCATCTCTCCTCTGCCCACAGTGCTGCCCAGGCTCATTCCTGATGCCTGCCTCCCCACAGCAGGTACAGAAGCATCCTTAGGCTGTCCTTGGTATGGACCAAATTGTTGGTCCCACCAAGATAAGTACTAGAGTCCTAACCCCTCTGCCTAGAAAGATAACTCTATTTGGCAATCAAATAGGGGTTTTCTTTTGCAGTGCCAATGGTGCCAGGCCAGAGTAGGGTTGGTCCGAAACCCAGTCACTTCTGAGACATAAAAAGAAAAGGCACAGAGAGACAAGTTAAATGGGAAGACAGATGCCAACCTGTGCCAAGAACCTCCACGGAGCACCGAGGAATGCAGGCACCTCACAGTGCTCCGGACAAGGAAGGACCTGGACCTTGAGTGTTCCTTCTTGTGAGGGCAGCGCTGGTGATCTAAGACAGTCCTCCCCCTCACAGGAAGTCAGTCCATCTGCCCTGCTCCCTCAGCTCCCTCGCCCTGCCGCACCCACGTTTCTGGCACGTGTAAAGCTCATTGTCATTTCGGTTTAGGGAGGAAAGATCCTTCCTATCCTTAGCTCCTTCCACCGCCCTTTCTTACTCCGTCTGCCACTTCCATAGGTCCAAGGACAGAGAATCATTCAGGGCTATTTGTTGTTGACTCTGTCCCAGTCCCTTAGCCTTCCAGCCTTTTACATCTCCCACTGTTGTTGGGTTCTTAGGTTAGGTGCCATCGAGCCAGGTGACCTTACACACAGCAGAACAAAGCACTGTCCGGTCCTGCACCATCCTCACAATGGTCCCTATGTTAAGCCCATTGGTGCAGCCACGGTGTCAATCTCTCTCGGATGGATTCTCTGTCTGTTTGTTGTGCTGTGGTGGCTTGTGTGTGGCTGTGATGCTGGCAGGTATGGCACTGGTATCTCAAAGGCCAGCAGCGTCATCCAAAGTGAACAGGGTTCAGCAGAGCTCCTAGACTAAGAACAGACTCTACAGAAGGAACCGGCTGCCCACTTTGGAGGAAGCAGCCGCTGGAAATCTTAAACGTAGTTCCCTCCGCGAAATGGGTATGAGAATTGTGTCTAGTTGCTAAGAGTTGTTGGAGGAGAGGTATATGAAATGAAAAATGCCCCCGAGACACTCCTCCCAGGGAGCACCCCCCTCACACAGCAAGGGCAGGATAAATGGGGGCTGTTGCTGTGATTCGGCCAGCGATGAAGGGACTAGTGAGCAGGGCCACTTGTCAGAAGCCGCCCTTGCTCAGGCAGCCTTCTTGGGAGTGAGTTGCTTTCCCAGGCCGAGGGTTCCCGGGGAATTGCTAGTGATGTTGCTGCCTGGGGTAACAGGAAGGAGGAGGAGGCAATTATACAGCGTGCAACAAAAATAATTTCATTTCTAATGCCTTTTCCCTGCTGGGCCACTTAGAACCCAAACAATAACACGCAGGCGGGGGTGGGGACGAGAAGGGCAGGCACGTTCCAAAGGACAGGGTTGGCAAATGGCTGGCCCCAGGACCCACTTCGGCTCCCAGACATCTGCAGGGGACTGTCGCTGGGGCTGCAGCTGCTGTCCTGTGCTGAGCTGCAGGACCAGGGAAAGCCGGTCAGAGCCCCGAGGGGGTTCCCTGGAAAAAAAACTGTGGTAAAGTGGAATGAAAGATAAGGGACTTTCTGATGTCCCCTTTGTACTGGTGAAGCCCAGGGACCCTGGTCTACCCCACTCCATCTACGGCTCTCTGCCTGGGAACAGGCTGACATCATCCAGGAGGCTCCAGGGAAAGCCTGGTCCTCCCTCCTTCCCTGTCATCCCTGAAGACAACGAAGAATTCCCTCGTCTCCTTCTGAAAAAAGTGATGATTCTTGCAGGTACTGGCGGATCTCGGGAAGATGGACCAGACAGCACACTAAGCTGATGCCTACACACAGTGCTATTTAATAGCAGCTGCTGCCAGGGGCCCCTGAGAGTCTACTTCCCATCTCCATGAACTGGCCCGCCCTCTTCCAAATCCCAGGATCTCTGCTCTTGGGACACTGGGGCCAGCTGTGCAACCTCTTCCATCCAGGGGAGGGGGCAGTCCCCAGACCCAAGTGCGTCATCTCTGGCTCCTCCCCACACATTGAAGCCAGCAGGGGCCTGGCAGTAGCAGTTTGGTAGAGAAACAGTGCCCGTGTCTCCCAGGGAGAAAAGAGGCTCCACCCTCCCAGGGGGCATCCTGGCTGCCAGGGTGTCAATTTAACCCTTTATCAGACTGAGGTCAAAGAGACAGGGACACAGGGAATGTGCAATCCAGAAGGGCAAGTTGCTCCCTCTTTCATGGACCCAAACAGAGGCAAGCTGAGCGTTTGAATCTTGTAGTTTTACTCCTCCACCCACATGCACTGACACTATAATCAAGCTATTTTCCAAGCCTGTGCATTTAAATAATATGGCTCCATTGTTCAAAAAATATATATAAGAAAGAAATCTTCAATTACCTTGCGCAGGGGGGCAGGTGAGAATCAGGGTGTGTTCGTGTTGGATTCCAGCATTATTAGAGTAATTAGAAGGGCTGGAGCTAATTAATATCCGTCTACCACCCAGAAGTGGTAAATGAGCAACTGGCAGATTGTAGTGGATCCACTTAGTATCCCGGAGCGCTGGCGGATTCCGGCAGCATTGTAATGCCAATCTTAGCAGTCTCTCGGGACCCTGAGGCACCCTGTTTGCGGAGGGGGGCAATACATGGCAAGTAGGGGTTCAGCTAAAGAACAGGCCACCTACAGGGAAGAACGCCAGCTGAGACACTGAGCCAAGCGGAGTCCTTCCTGCTGCTTGGTCTCCCACCATTCCCTCTACGCAGGAGGCGCTCCTGCTAAGCAGCACTCCTGGGAGGATGGAGAAGCTGTGGCTGCTGAATCCAGTGCCTGAACCCTGCAACTAGAAAGCGGACACTGGGTTCCTGAAGCTGAAAACAAACAAACACAAAACAAAACAACAAACCACCATGCACTACTCCTTTTGGGGAAAAAATTCATACCAGGGGAAGGCTGCCATATTTGGGGACTAAGCTGTCCCACCTGGACTCAGGGACATCCAGGATGACCTCTGAGGGGCCCAGATACCCCAAGGACTCTTGAATCCTGAAAACTATGTCCCGGGGGAAATGCAACAGACGGGGTAGCTATGCAAATTTGTTTTCAAGACCGCAGATCATAGAGCTATGGCCAGCAGATATAGACGTTGATCCCAGGACTACAGCTTAGGGCACTGGCATTCTAAAACCTCAGTGTTGCTGCTGCCACCCTTCTCCTCCTAGGGACCAAAGTGCTCTCACTATAGGGGATTCATAGGGATGGAGCCACAAGGGAGGGATGGCAGGCCAAAAAAGAGTGAGCCCCAGGAGGAATACATTTGGCTGAAGGAGTTTTCATCACAGACAACACACATACATGGAGACCTTCAGCGTGCTCTTCTTTCTCAACCCCAAAATGCAAGTCACTTACAGCTGAGCCAGAGACCATGCTCCGCACGCCTGGGGTCCCCCTGCCCACCTCCTCAATACTTGAGTAGCCCAAGAGCCGTGACTTCAGACCAGCCTGCCTTCTTTGGCAGGTCCATCCCTAGAGCGTGTGAGATCATGTTTCTCACATCCTGCGCTCCCCTTTGCCTCCCATGACAGGGATGAGGAATGGGGAGGTTTATCTCAAGTCTGGGCTCCCCTCCATCTTGTTCAGGATGACCGTTGCATTTTCTAGAAAGAAACAACCCAGCCTTGCAGCTGGGGCTAGACAACGGACTCATTCGCCCACAAGCATAGCACCACTGGCCTGTCCACCCCAACAAACTTTGGAGTTCTTGGGAAGCCCAGAAAGCAAATCAGTATAGTCACTATGCCCCTGACAGCAGGGTGTGCGTGGCAACCAGCCTCGGGGACTGTGATATGCTACCAGGCTGAACTAATCACTCCTTGACATTTCAGGAGCGGTTGGGTTATCGGATCTCGGTGCTTGCATAATAAAAGGCAATAATTCACAGGGAGGAGGGCAGGAGGAACACACTGGGTTGGCACCCAGCTTGGGGGAAAGGGCATTAGTATTTATACAAGTCAATCTGAGGCCATTTGGTGATTCTTAAGGAGACCCCATAAAATCTTATTTTGAAGGAAGAAAAGTTCAGGAGGATCTTGGGAGAGAAAAGGGTTTGGGTTGCACCCTTCACTACAGCAACGGGCAGGCAGGGGTCTGGCCCTCATCAGCCCCACCCCGCAAACTTTGACATGAGCAGTCGCAGAAGGCAAGGGGTCCACTAAATATCTTCATCACGGTCCCTCCGGTCTAAGTCTGAACTTGGGAGAGTTGACTGCGTAACCCACTGTCCGTATAGATTACCCCGAAATCTGGTTGGCATATAGATTCCCGGACCTCTGAGATTCACAGCCAAGGGATTTGGGCAATAGCCAACATGCTGCGTTTGAATATGCTTCCCTGGTGATGCGAGTGCAGAGAGGTGATAAAAATAAGCTAATACACTTTGCTAAAACCCTTAGAGACCTCTTCCATAAACAAGAATGCCCCTTCTCCAGGAGCCGTCAGTTCCCAGGCTGTGCAGAGGGGAAGCATGTCCTCAGCCGGTTCTTCAAGGGACTAGGGCATGTCCTCGTCCCCCCCGCCCCACCCTCCGCTTGGCTCTATCTCTAACCTTACCGGACCTCGCCCCAACAGAAGCTGAGTTCAGGGACTGAATCAGAAACCCCCAGCAAACAAATGGGCCCTCTCTCTCTGCCCACCCTCATCAAACAGCATTCAG
>NW_022111363.1:8878449-8894394 GCF_000313985.2 Echinops telfairi | reverse complement strand
GGAGACCCCAGACCTCCTGCTGGCGATTGCAGCAGCGTCAGTCTGCGACTGTGGATGCAAGGTGGGTTGGAGCCGCGGCCTGAGCAGAGCCCAGGACTGCGACTCCTCAGCCCTACCTGTTACATACAACATACACACACAGCACCACCACCACCCCGGGCCCTGGTGGGCCCAGGGTCGTTTCCTGAGCTGAGGTCAGTTCTGTTGCTGGTCTCTTGCGGATGAAAAGCTTGTTTGGAGCTGAACTCGGATGGGAATTCAGAAAGAAGCCCCTTTCCCCAGGCGGCCCATGCTACCGGCTGCCCTTTGACTTCTCGTGGAGGAATGCTTGAGGGGAGCAAATGAGCATTGCTCCGCATAGATTGTCTGCTCCAGGCTCATCGGGCTGCAGGAGACCCATCTCCCTCCCCAGCCCCCCCCACCCCCCACCCCCTGTCCTTCCCCCTCTCCTTTCCTTCCTTACAGACTGTCTTTGCTGGGTTTTATGTCCAGCTCCTCAGTCTCCACCTTACAGTCACCCCATGTGTCAGAATAGGACTGTAGATCGCCAGGCCTTTCTAAGACATGTCTGGGTAGACTCAAACCTCCGGCCTTCTGGTTGGTAGCCAAATCTGTTAACCATTTGCAAATGGAGGAGTAGCCCTGAAGTACTCCTCTGGTGAGCCAAGGCCCTGTGCCAAGATTCTGCCAATCCAACACAGAGACCTACAGAGAAATGCCTGTGGCAGATCACAGCACCCGTGGCTTAAACCAGTGTGGAACACACTCACATGCACACACTGGGGAGACACTGCCCAGTTCCCAAGGGGGAGCAGGGGGCATGACATTCCAGCCAGTGAGAACAGCACCCACAATAGCCTGACCATGCCACCAGGGAATCAGTCCAACCACTCTGGGCCACAGAGATTAAATTGGCTCTCCAGTAATCCACACGAAGCATGGAAAATAAGAGTTGGAAAAGCCCTTAGCATTCATCTAGCCACCTATCCCACCCTCGCCAACCCCTTGCTTCTGAGGGGGAAACTGAGGCCCAGAGACAGAGCGCCCACAGGTCCAGTCTTCCGTCAAACTCACCCATCTCTGGAGGTGCTTCCTGCCCGGGGAGAAGTTGTGATTGTGTGGAGAGTACCTCACCCCCTGCTTTCCGCCTTTGTCTCTATCCTATAGGAATTCTGAATGGTCTCCCCGCCCCTTAGGAGCTGGAAAGAGAGATGTTACAACCATCACGAGCCCTAACATTTCGCCATATTTGCTTTCAAAGTAATAAAACGTTACAGATGTGGCTGAAAAACCTAGTGTTCCCTATGTATACCCTTGGCCATCTTTTCCAGGTTTAATCTGCTTAAGGAGCGAATCGGTGCTTCCCAGCTCGCTGCCTCTGTTTTGGTTCAGGGATGGGGTGCGTTGGTTGCCCTTTTACTGATTAGAGTCAGGTGACCTGCTGTCCTGCCTCTGTGGCTTACCAGTTCTGTGACTTTTACTTCGCTCCAGCCTTCGTTTCCCCAACTTTAAATCCATGCTAATAAGACCTATTTCTCTGGACTGCTTTAAGTACAAGAGGGCCTTAAAAAGCTCAGGGATAACTTCTATTTTCTCTTCATTTCATTCTTCCACGAACTTTCTGAAGGGTACGTGTGGGGTCTTAGATGTAGCATGTGTGACCCCTGGCTGATACAAGGTGGGGAGGGGCGGGCAGTGGGGACGTGGAGAGCCGGGTGACTTTCCTGGAGATACTGCCTCCTTTGCCCGATCTTGTACGTCTGAGCGGTGGATTTCATGCTGGCTGTGAGTGAGACAGATGAGTCTTTTACATTTCAATTAGCAAACGCCTCGCTCTTTAAACAGGCGACACTGCAAACAGATGCACTGAGTGAGTGATGGCAGGGAACATCTGTAGCCAAGCGGTGGCTGCTCCAGAGCCTGCCTGCTTCCCTGGCTGCTGGGCCCCCTGGAAGTCATTTGGTGCCTCCCCCTGCTTTCAGGCAGAAAGTTCCTTAGTCCTACTAGGTCTACGGGGCAGGGTGTCCCTTTGCTGCATGGCTTCCTGGAAAACAGACCACAATAGTCTCCTTGTAGATTCCAGAGCTCCAGAGCCAGAAAGTTCTTCCTGATAGCCTACCTACATCCTTCATTCCCATCTGCCTGTTTCGTGTGTGGTTCAAAGAGTCCTAGGGCTCAGTGAGCTAAGTGCTGCTCTGTTAACTGCAAGGACACTGATGCCAACCCACCTCGGGAGAAAGAGGAAGCAGCTTGCTTCCGAAGGGATTTACAGTCTCAGAAAACCTATGGAGCAGTTTACTCGGTCTGATAGACTCACTCGGAGACAGAATCGATGACAGCAGTGGGGGTTTTTTGGAAGGGGTTCACTGTTCAGCAAATGCACAGTAAAGGGTAGTGCGGCACACATATGGGGGAGGGGCTGGTGGAGTCACTGTACTGCAGAAGGCAGACAGACATGTGTTGTGACTTAGGAGGCATCTATCTACAGCACCACAGGTGACAGAAAACTGCCCCAAAGGGTTTTCTCGTCATTTTTCATTTTCACTCATGGCTCTTCTTTCTTGGCCGGGAGATCACCCCTTATCTGTAGTCTTTACCCAGTCTTTTGCCTTAGAGCTACTGGGGAGTTTGAACCACCAACTTTTGGTGTATCAGCTGAGCACTTAACTGTCTGTGCCACCAGGGTTCTAAACAGGGAATAAACCCAACCAAACATTCACTGCCATCAACTCAATTCTGACTCACAGGATAGAACTGCCTCTGGGAGTCTCCGAGACTGTAAGTCTTTACGGGAGTAGAAAGCCCTGTTTTTTCCCTCCATTGGGGCAGCTGGTGGTTCTGAACTGCTGACCTTGCTGATTGCACAGCCCAACTCAAAACCACTACGCCACCAGGGCCCTGCAAAAGAGGGCCATACTCTGGTCTCCATCAAAGCACTCACAATCGTCCCAGCCCTCTCCCTGAGAATTACTCCTCAGAGAGTAAGGGAACTGCCTTTGTGGGAGGCAGAGGGCAGACAGTGGTTGAAGCAGGCTTTGTTTAAGTCCTGGTTCCACCACAAGCAGTGAGTTCTAATGCCTCTCAACTGTAAAATGGGTGTAGAGCTTCCCATCACAGAGTTGTTGCAGCAAAGATTCCGGGGAGCAGCCAGCCCCTGACCCACAGTTAGTGTGCAACGTGTCTCCGGTGTTTCTGTCGTACAAGAAACAGCACAGAGCGACTCTCTGAGGGAAATGCAGACCCCTCTCTCGGCATGGTGTCCCACTCTGGATTCCTTAACAGACTTTGCCCGTGGAAAGGGAGTCCCTACTTTGAAGCTCCCAGAATCTTTTCTTCTCATTCTCCTCAATCTTAGATTTTTGCTACCCTTCTCATTTGCACACAGCACTGGGAACTCCAGGGTACAGAGCCATCCGGGTCCTAGGAGGAGTGGGACAGAAACACAACAAAATTGTTATACCATTATTACGTCCTTGAGACTCTCACTGCCATTGAGTCAATGCCAAGTCACGGCGACCCTAGGGGACAGGAGAGAACTGCTCCTGTGGGTTTCTGAGACTGCACCTTGCTCATTAGGGGAGGCAAGAGCCCCATCTTTCTCTCGCGGTGTGGGTAATGAACTGTGAACCTTGCAGTTAGCAGCCCAAAGGGTAACCAGTATGCCACCAAAGCAAGGAAGGTGCTTTAAGGACTAAAGTGCTCCTGAGCCAAGCCAAGGTATTTTCAATGGCCTCGTATGCTTGTGAAAGTTGGACACTGAGTAGAGAGGACCTACGAATTCATGCATGTGAGCTGTGGTGCTGGAGAAGCATGTTGAAAGTGTGGCCGCGGAACGGACAGACCCGTCCGTCTCGGAAGAAGTACGGCCAAAGGGTCCTTCGGGGCAAGGAGGGCAAGATTTTGTCTTATATAATTCGGACATGTTGTCAGGAGAAATCTGTCCCTGGAGAAGGACATCATGCTTGGTAAAGGAGACAGGGGCAGCGGAGAAGCGGAAGGCTACCATGGCTCCAACAATGGGCTCAGCGCAGGAATCATTGTGAGGATGGTGCAGGACCGGGCAGTGTTTTGGGCAGTGTTTTGTTCGGGTCTTCATAAGGTCACTATGGGTTGGAACAGACTCAAAAGCACCTAACAACAACAGCATGTTTTCAGAGGGCAAAACGCCTCAGTGAGGGGCCAATTTCTTGGTTCCTGGTGTCGGTGGCACAGTGGTTACACATTGGGCTGCTAGCCGCTAGCGCCGTGGTTTGACACCACCAGTCACTCCGAGGGAGAAAGATGAGACTTTCTACTCCCATAAAGAGTTACAGCCTCCGAGACCCACGCGGGCAGTTCTACCCTGTCCTACAGGGTCGCTGTGAGTCAGCATTGACGCGAAGGCAGTGAGTTGTTTTGGTTTGTTTGGGGTGCTGGAGTAGTGGGTTTACATTGGGCTGCTAACTGTAAGTTCGGCAGATTGAAACCACCAGCTGCTCTGCAGAAGAAAGATGAGGCTTGCTGCTCCCAGGAAGATGTGCAGCCTCAGAGACCCACAGGGGCAGTGCTACTTTCTCCTGCAGGATTGCTGAGTCAGAGTTGACTCACCAGCACTGGGCTGGGTTTGGGGTTCAGTGCTGCTGAGAGAGCCACAGTCCCATGCCGAAAATCGAGTTAAGGGACTGAAGATACAGCGAGGGTGGCAATCCTGGAGGAAAGGTGGGGAGGAGGGGTCCTTTTCAAAGGACAAAGGTGCGAAATGCTCTAAGGTCAGAGAGCAGGGAGTGGGACCTGAAAGCTTTGTTGGTGGCGTGTATAATTGACTCATAAGGGGATGCTTTCCGCAGCGGTAGGTGAAGGGGCTTTCTCACACCAGTGTGGAATGGACATTTGTAAATGTTCTCTGCCTGTCTCTATTCTAGAACAATAGAGAATGCAGGTGTGACCCACTTGGAGAAATCCTATTATATAATCTCTCAGAGTTACAAAACAGACAAAAATGAGTAGAGCCATTCATATTACAAATGCATTCCTTGATGGAAAGAGATTCTAGAAATAGACGCCTTGTGCTTCAGTGGCCACTACAGTTGCTGATCTTTATGAAAACAAAGCACCTTGGGAAAGTGATTGGACTTAGGACAGAGAGGGTTTACCTGTAACGTCTTCAGTTGTATTTCAGGAGGGGCCATCACTACAAACACCCCTCGCTGTATTGCGCCCTGCTTTATTGCGCTCTGCAGAGTGCATTCAAAACAAAACCGAAACCGAAGGTTTGCGGGAAGCCTATTCGTGCAATCTGCCCCCCACCCCACAGTATGTAATCCCCTCATGTCTCTGTGCCACAATTTAGACATTCATTCTCATAACATTTCAAACTTTTTCATAACGCTAGTATGCCCTTAAAGCCATCATGACCTCATAGAGCTGCCTCCGGGAGTCCCTGAGACTAACTCTTTACGGGAGTAGAAAGCCCAGCACTCTCTTGCAGAGCAGCGGGTGGTTTTGAACTGCTGACTTTGCAGATCACAGCCCCACGCATAAGCACCACACCACCAAGGCCCCTTTCTCTTTGGACATTGCTTTCCTCCCATTTGCAAACGCCTCTGAGAGGTGCATCTGGGTCAGAAGAGCGGTGGGACCAAAGGAAACACACTCCCCTTCATGCCACTATTGTCTTTTGGAGCACAAAGCACTTCCTGAGGTAGAGATTTCTGGGTCCCTAGTGTTGGTGTTGGGTACTGCCACTGAGCCTATTCAGACAGATGCATCACTGCCCTGCCGTACAGTGCAACCACGTTTGTCACGCACTGTGAAATCTAAAGATTGACGTGACTCACTGCATTGGATACTCATTTGAGGGCGGTGGTCTGGAACAGACTCAGAAGACCCCCCAGGATCTGACTGTGCGGCCCTGGTTCTCTTTGGCCTCTGCATAGACAATGGGACTCCTGGGTGGTGCAAATGGTTAAAGCACTCAGCTGCGAACCAAGCGGTGGAAGTTTGGGTCCCCTCTTAGGCAACTCAGAAGAAAGGTCTGGTGAGGTTCTTCTGAAAAACCAGCAATTGATAATTCCTGGGAGCATAGCTCTCCTCTGACACCTCTGGGTGGCTGTGGACTGACCAGCAACAGGTTTGGTTTTTGGTTTCTGGAGGTAGTAAAGCAGGCTCTCTCCTCTGCAGGCCCATAGGCATTCCAAGAGCCTTGGGGTGTCAGGATTATCTTTACTTCTAGACAGCACTAGGAAAGGTGACAGGAGCTCCCCCCTTTTCCAAAACCAGAATAAAACTAACTCACTGCCACCGAGGTGATGCCAACTCTTAGTGGCCCTAGAGGACAGGCTAGGAGTGTCCCTGTGAGTTGCAGAGACTGTAACTCTTCATGGGAGTAGAAAGTCCCGTCTTTATCCTGCAGTGCCTGGTAGTTTCAAACTGCTGACATCGTGGATTGCAGGCCAACTTGTAACCACTATGCCACCGAGGCTCTGTGTCCGGAGGCTAGAAATAAGCACTGAAACTCAGATTAGAGTTTTGAATTTGTCTGCCAATACCAGGACCATTCCACTACCCCACTTCTGGATGATGTTCAGCAGTTCAGGGTGAGCTCTCCGGTGGGACCTTCTCCATCCAACTGTTCTTGAGGGAGGACAAGCCAATAAAGAGCAAAGTCTACTTAGTCCACAAACAAACTCATCAGCAGGATTTGAGAGTCTGCTCCCCTCCATCACCTGCTCCTCTGCACAGGTTCCCCCTCTCTGAAAAGTGCACCCCTCACCCACCCACCCCCAACTGCTCGAATCCCCACCGCCTCCAACTCAGTCAGGGAGGGAATCAGGCAGGGAACATGAGGAAAGAAACACAGGACTGTCGGCAACTGAAGCGGAACAGGGGATTCATGGAAAACAGGGACGTCGTTCACAGAAGCACGGGGGAGCTGAAAGAAGCTCGCTTGTACCACAGGCAGAAACAAAAGGTCTTCAACCCAAATGAACAGCAACATCGTTTCAATGAGAGCTCAGCTCTTACAGTTACATACACAGGGCACCAGACAGCACCCCGGAAGTCACTGGCATCCACCTGCTGCTCTGCTGTGCTGCTCCTGGGACTAGAGTGGCAGCTACTCATGCGCCCCTAGCTTGGGTTGCCCAGTCTATATGTCTCTGAGAAGGATGAGCCTTTCTATCCCGTAAAGAGTTAGTCTCAGGAACCCTCAGGGGTAGTTCTAGCCCACTCCAAACAGTGGCCATGAATCAGAGTCGACCCCATGGCTGTGAGTTTGGCTGGGTTTTTACACATCTCTGAAAGATCCCTGATGGTGCAAAGGTTTACATGCTGGGTTGATCACTGCAAGGTCAGCAGTTCAAAGCCACAGCTGCTCCCTGGGAGAAAGATGAGGCTTTCTACTCCTATAAAGAGTTACAGTCTCAGAAACCCACAGGGGCAGTTCTGCCTGTCCTATAGGGTCACCATGAGTCAGCATTGACTCCGTGGCAGTGAGAAACGTCTCTGGCTCACCAGCTCCTAAGGCAGTTGCCTCGGATGCACTGAGCCTGGGTCATGAACTTTACCCTTCGGTGGGATAGGAATTCTGAGTCTAGCCAAGAGCCACACAGAGAGGGCAGCTGCAGCACAGGAGGGGGCAAAGGAAGCCCTGGGATCAGGTAACAACCACAGATAGCCACTGTGCCCAGGTCCCAGGGAAAATGACAAGTCCTGTGTGTTCCATACCCTGACAGCCACACCAATCTAGCCCTGCCCCCCCTCATTTTCAGCACCCCATGCTGGGGATCATCCTATGCTTGGCAAATGCTTAGTAAAGCCTTCGAGCCAGTGCAGGTTATCGTCCACACTGCAGGACGTAAGTCTGAGCCAGACGCCCCCTGCTTAGCACTTCCAAGTCTCTCTGTGGTCTTCAGGATCAATGCTAATCTTGTTAGAATGGATTCAGGGGCTGCCACCTTTGCCGCTGCCTCTCTCCAGCCCCATCTCTGACATCTGAGTGAAGGAATCCGTGGGTGAATAAATGCATTTTGAAAAGGATCCAGAGATGATCTACTCCCGAGTGTCCTACATGTCAGCCCTTAGATTAGATGCAATAGAAACATCCAAGAAACAAAGATAAACACCCACACAGCAGTGGGTGTCTGACTGCAACTCCGTTGTTGGTATTAGCTTCCATTGTATTGACTCTACCCCACAGTGGGCCCAGGGACCACAATGTGGCCAGTCCTGCATGGTCTTCATGATTGGTGACATGTGCAAGTCTGTGCGAGTGGTCGCCGTGTGGTTTCGATGCCTTCCAATTTGTTGCTTGGTGCTATCGATTGAGTGAACCCCTGTGCCACAGAGCAGAACACTGCCCTGTCCTGTACCTTCCTCACTATTGCTGTCATATTCCGGCCCAACATTGCAGCCGCCATGTCAATCCAACCTGTCAGGGGGCTTCCTCTACTTTACCAATCATGATGTCCTTCTCCAGGGACTGACCTCTCAAGGTAACATGCCCAAAGCATGTAAGGCAAGGCCTCGCCATGCTTGCCTCTAAGGAGCTCTCTGGCCACACTTCCCCAATACAGGTCGGTTTGTCCTTCTAGCAGTCCATGGTACGTTCAACATTCTTCTCCAGCAGGAGTGGTTAGTGTTCTGTTATTTCCAACAGCCAGCCAGTGACTCTGAGGACCAGCCAGGTGGAATGAGCACGAATCTAAGGCCATCTCTCATTTTGAACCTGAGAGAGCTGGGACCCAGAGAAGGTGAACAATGCATATGACTTGTGTTTGGTGATGGAATGAAGCAAAAAACTTTTTGCAAAGTTAATCTGACATGTTTAGTGCTATACATAATCAATATTGTGCTACATGATAATTAGACATGAATAGTGAGGTAGCTCGTCAGAGGGAAGACTATTATCATAGTTCTTGAAACCAAGTGCTGGTGGGGGGTCAGTCTGAGGGGGAGAAAAGGGACCATTGGGGATGATTCGGGTGCTCCTTTGAGACCCCAGAGAGGGCCCCATTCTGTCACTTGGGATGGGATATGTACAATGACAAGCTAGTCTTCTGAAGAAGGAATGGAATCTATCTGCGTAAGCTTCTGAATCCTGCGTGCTCTGAGAGGTCTTCTGGGTATGCCCAACCAACTAGCTGGCTGTCAATGTTTCTCCATGGGGGTTCCCCCTGTGCCCACAGTGCCCCACTGCCCTGCTGTCTGTGTCCAGTCCTCCAGACATGAACTTCTGCCTGCCAGGCTAGCCAGCTGTGTCAGTCTGGATACATCAGAGAAACAAATCCACAGAAACGCATATGGATAAGGAAGAGTTTTAGATAAAGGGTAAGTACACATCAAGAAAACATCCCAACAAGCCCTCAAGTCCAACATTAGCCCATATGTCCAACACCAATCCACAAAGTCCTCCTCCATCTCACAAAACACACGCAATGATGTCCACTGCAGGAGGAAAGCCGAATCAGTGAACGTGTAAACATCTCAGCGCTGGCAGGGGTCTCCACACGGTTGCTCCAGCACCCAGGGCTGCATCGGGGTAGATCCATGTGGCTTCTCCTCAGGGATGTCTCGCAGGAAGTGAGCCTTGCCAGCTGAAGCAGGGAACTGGCTAAGGCAGCTGCACCCTGGTCTGACCATCAGAAAGCAAGAGACCCGGGAACAAGAAAGGTCAGGTTCACCGAGCCATTTATCCCTCTGCCCTTCAATTAACCCAACATGTATTTATTGGCCAGGTTGGCACAATAAACTTTAACTATCTCACCAGCCTTCCCTCTTCCCAGCGACCTATACTCCAGGGTCTGCTCCATCAACACCAGCTACCTTTGCTGCTGGGGGCGGGGGCTTCCTTCTTCTCCCATCTCTGCGTGTGCAAGGGGGTAGATTACAAACCCCCAACCAGCAGTGTGGGCAACAGCAGAACACTGCTCAGACGTGGGCGGGGTTTGAGACAATTGCCGAGACCCTGTAGAACTCCGCTCTACCCTTTTCTCCATGATCTGTGTCCTGGGAGCCTGACCTGTATGGATTGTGTTGGAGGCCCTTGCTCTCTGGCTTCCTGTAGGGTTGGGCCACTGGAAGAAATCAGGAGGGAGGAGGAGAGTGAAGTCAGGGTCAGCTCCCAATGAACTCCTGGGGCTTGGATGCACTCTTAAACCATAAGTCTGCTCTGCTCTTGCCCTCTCCTCTCTCACCCCTCCCCTCTTGTCCTTCTCTCCTCCCTTAGCCCCCACCCCACCGCCCCCTTTGTGGCCACTCCTCCCCTCCTCTTTCTTTCTCTGTACCAGCAGCCCTTCGGTTCCTTCGGGCCCTGCAAGAGGTTATGGGATTCCATTGTCATGATCTTGGAATACAGCATCATACAATCTGGCTTCCCTACACTTTGCTTACTCATTTGTAAATAGTGTTCTTTCTAAACTCATCTCAAAACAGTCCAGTTAGAGTGTGCCCCCTGCTTTCTGCTGGGATGCAGACGGACGGAACGCCCAAAGTAAAGGGTCAGGTCTGAGGACCTGGGCTGCTGAGAGCAGGCAGCGTAAATTAACCGAGTCGGCGAGATGAGGGTGAACCAAGGGCAGGACCAAGAGAAGCCGGGTGCTGGGAGGCTGAGCAGGATGAAAAGCAGTTAAGTGGATTCAAGTGGAGAGTTTTCAAACAGTTGTGGAATTTGGCTTCCATCGTCTAATCCTCTTTGGCAAGAACCCTCTGGAATTATTTTGGCGGATGGACCTCATGGCCCGGACCTCCACTCCCTAGGACAAAGGAGGGCACTTCCTTTCCCTGCAACATGAAAGCCAGGGCAGGAACACGTGACCTGGGGAGCAGACAAGGGGATGCTCTCTTTCAGCTGCAGATCTGGGGCTGATGATGCTACTGTGGAAGGTGGTGAGAAGTCCTTCCCCAGGTGGCCTTGGTGCCCTGCAAGGTGACTGCCCATCTCTAGGTCAAGGTCTTTGTTGTGTGAGTCCACCATGCCCTGCTGCTAAATTTCCTCACCAAGTGAAGTTTCCCAGAATCCTTTTCAGTTGCCTGCAACCCAGGGCCTGACACAAATACAGAGGTCGCTGAAAGGGTTCATGGGGATGCCTTGGGCTGAGCCAAGGATGGCCTCTAAGCGGCTCCTCGGATTCCAACACCAGCTCAGGCTAATCTGCAGCGCAAAGCACTGCTCCTTTCAGTTCACGACAGGTGACTCGGCTCCGTTTACTTTCTCCTGTTGCATTGACCTTCTGAACCCAACGGTGTCATGATGTAACAGCGGCCTGTCTGACCCTCTCAGAGTTCAGCAGCACCTTGAGAAGAGAGAGACAGTCTAGAGGCATGGGGCCACTTGGGCTCAGACTGCGCGCTGCTGGTGTCCTTACCTTGTCCTTTGGGAGCTTCCAATCTGGACAGAGGTAAGACACAGACCAGATGTACAGCAAAAAGGCAGCATAATATAACATGGGAAGTTGCTGCCTAACTAATACGAGTGACCCCTTGTCCAATGGACTCCAATTCATAGCGACCCCCCACATGTCAGAGGAGAACTGTGCTCCACCTGGCTGTCAGTGGATGATTTCTGAAAGTGCCCCACCTGACCTTTCTACCAGGTACCACTTGGTGGGTGGACTTGGATCACCCACCTTTCCGTTAGCAGCCGAGTGCATGAATTGTTTGCACATCCCAATGGCTTTAGGATATTATTTGGATAGCTTATTTGAGGAAGGGATATCTGGTGGTTCAGTGGGTTGAGCACTGGGCTGATAGCTGTAAGATTAGCCACAGTGCAAGATGCCATCCAAGGGCACCAATCTCTGTTCTTAGACATTAACTTCCCAGACAAAGACGAGAGTTGACATTGTCTGGTTCATGCTATCTGACTCTACCTGCTTCCCAGGCTCTGCATCTTTCCCTTGTTTGTCCATGCATGTGGCCCTTCAGCCTCTATAATTAGGCTTAGCTCTCATCCCTGAATGACAAGGGAGGGAGTAGCAGTCTCCAGCCAGAGTGCCCCGCTCAGGGTGCAGGCCTACCCCTTTGAAGTTTCCAATGTGGGCAGAAATAAGACAGACCAAACACATGGTGGTGAACAGTCAGGCGCTGTCTCTCCTTCAGTGTCTTCAGTGGGAAATGGCATGTTCTATAGTTGGATAGCCCAGAGCAGCCGATCCATGAGGTGGTCTGGCTTGAAAAGTTCATTCTCAAATGAAACCATTATAATTAGCTAGAGCCATTGGATTTCTCTATTTCAAATTCCCTTTTAAACTATGAAACTCTCAAGGGAATATCAGGAGCAAAAATGGAGGTCAAGAGGAGGCAGAGACCAGGAACACCGTGCCCAAGTGACATTCATGAGTAAGTCACAAGTCTAAGCCAAAGATAGGAGCAGGTTGGGGGAGCTGGTGCCTGTCTGAGCTGTAGATCCACCCAGTCTTAGGCTGGGTTCTTTAGAGAAGCAAAGCCAGTAAAGTTTATGTCATAAGCTTCAATATAAAAATAAGTAAGTATAGCACCCCCCCCAAAAAAAAAAAACCAAACTCACTGCCATCGAGTCAATGCTGACTCATAGCGACCCCCTGTGGGTTTCTCAAGAAGAACATGCACCATAGATTTCCCACCCTGGGTCCACAGCATATTTGTGGAAGCCACTTGCTCGTAGCAGCAGACACCATGCTATCCACAACTGTTTGGTTTCCCATGAGGCCGTGCCCCTTGAAGGGGCAGCTCCTTCCCAAGCAGGATTCCAGCCTCAGCTTTAGCTGATGACTATCCTACAGCCTGAGGTGAGCTCGCGTGTCCCTTGGGCCCCCAGTTGCTTCATCAGAAGCACTCGGTTATCATCAAATTGACTCCGACTCATGGATGTCAGACTCAAATTGCACCGTGGATGTCAGACTCAAATTGCTCCCCTGGAATTTCAGGTGACTGGTTTTCCAAAAGACCACCAGACCTTTTTTCGGAGGCACCTTTGCATGGTCTTGAACCTCCAACCTTTGCATCACCCAGGGTTTCTGCAGCCCAGGGTTCTCGGTAAAATAGATTGTTGTTAAGTGTGGTTGAGTCCATTCTGACTCGTAGAAACTCGGTCGGACAGAGTCATCCTTACCAAGGTAAGTCCTTCTCCCCACGGAGCGGCTGGTGGGTTCAAATGGAAAGGTGCTAAACTGTGGTGCCTAGCCTCCTTCAGTAAAACATACAGCGTATTATCTGATCATATTTCAGCTCGAATGGACATAATGCTTGTGAAACACCTGATATACTTACTGCCTGACATTCGGCAGGAACTTAATAAATATTAACAGTTGTTTTTGTTGGTGTTGTTAGCCATTTTTCTATCAGTGTCTCGGTCCACACAGATGTATGAACCAGCTTCTGGTTTTTTTCACCCCCCAAGGTAGAAAGCACTGTCTTCCCAGCTGTCCCACCCCCTCCTTCAAATGCCATTGGATCTGGACCGCCAAGCCCCCGTCTCTGTTAACCACGCAGTCCCATTACTCACCACTCTATTGACAGACACCTCGAATCCTCCCCATGGGCACTCCTCTTGTTAATGTAATTAATTACATGTCCTGATGGTTTCATTAAACTCCTTTCATAGAGTGGTTGGTAACTACCTGACAGTACATGGAAGCCAATTATCATCTTAATTAGAGAAGATGACCTGGGAAATAATATGTGTGATTTAACATCAGGGCAAACCTTATAAAGGTTAATGAGAACATAAAATCCACACCTGAGTCTCTCAATTCTTTCACACACTTGTAATAGGGGTCAGGTCACTGCTGCCGACTCTCCCCCTTGTATGGACCAGAAGACCGGCACCATCTCCCTTTCCGCTAGAGAAGAAGGTGGCCCACGTAGCTTTGGGCATTGGTTCATTTTATCAGATATTTGTTAAGGGCCTTGTAGTTCTTGACTCAGGGCTACCTCATGTTCTCCGATAATTTCTATTGGTTTCTGCACATGGAGAGAGATGGGAATTAACTCAATCCATTGCCAGTGAGCTCTCCTGCTCTGTGCCTTACTCTTTCCAGAAAGACCTGGGACCCTTCATTCCTCAATTGGCCCAGCCAGTCTTCAACCCATGTTATCTTTCCCCTCCCGGTCATGTCTCCTTGCCCCCTGCTTTGTGATCAAAATCCTTCTGGTTTCCTCAGACTCTTCAACTGAATGGCTGCTTCTTTTCCCAGCTTAACTGAAACTTGGCAATTCCCCAAGGATCTTGGTTCCCCTGCGGGCTTTTCACAATCCTTCTGGATGGCTTAGACATCTCTTGTCAGGAGTTGGGAAGCGCCTCCCCCTTGTTCTCCTTGTGGCCTTCATAGCATTTCACCTCTGCCATCATGCCAGCATCACCTTGCTGATGCTCATGTCCCTTCCTCCCCATATCACACCCCCCTGCCCCCCCAAGAATGTATAACCACTCACTCACAGTGCCTCTGGTCAAGTAACAGCCCCTTCCCATCCCTAGTTCTGATGTCACCCTGGGTGACTTCACTGGGTGGACCAGCCATCCAACACCCACGCCTCTTCGTTCCTTTATCTCCTTCGATCTGGTTACCTCTCCTTTACCTACTACTCACAGACTCACGCTGAGTCTGCTCAGCACCATGAACAGCTCTACCTCAGAAAGCTTATGGTCCACCCCTGCATTCTCTGATGCCAGCTTCTTGTTTTGCTGTCCTCTTACTCAGCTACTTCTACCCCATCTCACCTGCAGCCTCTTCCGCATCTCTGTTCTCTGTGCTCCCTCCTATCCTATCTACCAGCCTCTGCTTGTTTTTGATTCTCCTCTATTCAGCCAGGGTGGGGCTTTTTACTCCCATGAAGAGTTAAGAGTCTCCAACTTTCAGAAAGGTGGGGCTTTTTACTCCCATGAAGAGTTAAGAGTCTCGGAAACTCACATGGACCCATCTACCCTGTCCTATAAGGTCGCTGTAAGTCGGTATCAACTCGATGGCAGTGAGTTTAATTTGGTCTTAGTATTCAGTCTGGACCTCCTGGCGCATTATTGGACCAATATTCCACTCTGCTACCCTGCCCAGTCCTCAGATTACTGACCCTTGACCACGGTTTCTCCTTCTCTGGCATCTCTATCTTTGCCATGGTTCGTGTGGGCAGAGTATTCTCCTCTGCCCTGTTGATGTCGGCATTGAGAATGCCACGTAACTTGCTTTGGACAGTGGACCAAAGGGATAAAGAGGCAGCTTTGAGCCAACGTCTTATGAGGTCTTGTGTATTTCGGATCTTCCCCCCCTGCTGACACTCTATGAAGACTCTGTCAGGAGTTGGGAAGCGCCTCGCCCTTGTTCTCACCAGTCCAAGGAAGACGGAAGGCTTCTGAAGCCAATGTAGATTCATAGACCTGGAATGTGGCGCAGAGACACCCAGCTAGCCTGCAGACAGAGGAGTGAACTGAATAAATCTTTCTTGTGACTGTGAGAGATTGTTTATTATGCAGCAGTATTGTAGCAGTAACTGACTCATACAGCTTCTTATCTCTTAGACCTCTGCCTTTACAGCTCTCTAAGCTCACAAAACAAAACCCTCCATCTCCCCCTTATCCTCTTTAGTCACTATCCTTCTCATTCATTCGCTCAGATAAGATTCTTGAAAGATGCGTCTGTTCTCACTGGCTCCCAGCCTCTCTGCTACTTGACGCTTCTCTCTACAATCCTCCTTCCATCCCATTACATCTCAGAAAGTGCTCCTGCCAGAACCACCCTTTATGCATGCTGTTTTTTAGAAAGACAGCCATGATGTCGTATCCATGGAGTTCATGGTTGATGAAGGTATAGACAAATGACCTTCAGAAGTTTCCTTTTACAGCCATGAAACTGGAGGAGAGTGGGCTCTTGTTCTTCATCTTACCCTCTCTAGGCTCATAACAGGATGTAAAGAAAAAATACAACAACAACAACAAAAAACCCAACATTTTGTTTTTAGTGAAGACGTACACAGCAATTTGGGTTCCAGTCAACGGTT
>NW_022111363.1:8864037-8876843 GCF_000313985.2 Echinops telfairi | reverse complement strand
CCAGAACATTCCCCTCCCCCTCCAAGCTCATGCCTAGCTAAGTGCTAGTCACCTTTCAGATCTCAGCTGAAAAATCACTTCCTCTGTCACTACAGACTGGTCCAGGTGTCAGGATACCGTCACCTGCTCTTCATTCTCTTATGGTAGGAGTCAGGCTGCACTGTAATAGCCTCTCTCCCTGAGCCACCCTTGCTCAATTGCAAGGTTCATAAGGGTAGGGGCTCTATCTGTCTCACAGTCAATGCCTAGCACAGCATCAGGACAAATCAGCATGACAAATGAAAATCTGCTGAGTCATAAAACAGGCCCGTTTTTTTAGGAATACAGGTGCCAGGTCATAGGTATGTACTTTCAAAGGCTTCTGAGACTCCAAAACCAAAGTCCTTGCTGACTCATCGCCACCCCTTGTGGGTTTCCGAGACTGCAACTCTTTAGGGAGTAGAAAGCCCAGCCTTCCTCCTGAGAAAAGCTGACGATATTAAATCAAATTGCCCCCTGAAAATGCCCCACCACTCTACCTCTGCTCCCAGAGTGCATGAGGGGGGTGTTGTCCTGGTCCTAGGCAGTCGCCCGGAGCATTCGGAACAGCTTCTCTCCAGGAGGCTCGGTGGCAGGGCACTGGCTGGAATGCCGTGCAGGGGCTATTGAGGGGCTTCAATTCAGTGGGGCATCAACATGAAGGCTAGTTTTCCCAGTCCTTGCCTTCTGCTGGGCTCACTCGAGTCTCTTTTCCCCGGCACTGGAGGATATTTCAGGCAGAAAGTGAATGCGCCTGTCACTTTCTGTTATTAAACACTCAGGCCAGGCCATTTAAAACTCCACATCTGTAAGTGAGTCAAAGTTGTTCTTCTCCCTCCCCCCTCCCAAACACCAGCCCACCCCCCACCCCCACCATGAAGACTATGGCTCTTGGGATGTGGAAGCAGAAAGATCAGGGAGCTCTGCTTTTTTTTTTTATATTCAAATGTGTGTTCAATATATATTTTATTTTTTAATCATTTTACTGGGGGCTCATGCAATTCTTATCACAATCCATCCATCCCTCCATTGTGTCAAGCACATTTGTACATATGTTGCCATAATCATTCTCAAAACATTTGCTTTCTACTTGAGCCCTTCGTATCAGCTCCTCATTTTCCCCCTCCTTCCCCGCTCCCCCCTTCCTCATGAACCCTTGATAATTTATGAATTATTATTTTGTCATATCTTACACCTTCCAATATCTCCCTTCACGCATTTTTCTGTTGTCCGTCCCCCAGGGAGGAGGTTATATGTAGTTCCTTGTAATTGGTTCCCCCTTTCTACCCCACCCTCCCGGTATCGCCACTCTCACCACTGGTCCTGAAGGGATCTTCCACCCTGGATTCCCTGTGTTTCCAATTCCTATCTGTACCAGTGTACCTCCTCTGCTTTTTCACTTCTCCGCCTCCTCCTCCCTCCTTGGAATCTAGCTGTCCTCGCCTCGGAGGCAAAAAGAAGGACAAAGAAGCAGGAGTCGTGATGAGCTGGTGATGGTGGAGGTGTCTCCCAACTTGTTCTCTGTGAGGTGAGTGGTCCCTGGTGAGCTGGTAGTCTCCACATTGTTATATAGATATAGATATATATAACTAAGATAGATAGCTATACATACACACATATATAATGTATCGTTTTATTGGGGGCTCTAGCATATATTAAAGCAATCCGTACATCCATTATATCAAGCGGACATGTACAATTGTTGGTGTCAACAATTTCTAAACATTACCTTGCTTCTTGAGTCCTTTCATATCAGCTCCTCTTTTTTCCCCTCCCTCCCTTGCCCTGCCACCCCTGCGAACCCTTAATACATTATGTTTCATAATTTTACTCTTCTTTACACATCTCTTACACTGCTCACTTTACCCTTTCACCTACAATCCTGGTATTCATCCCCCTTGAAGGGGCTGATCTGCCATCACTGCTATCCGGTCCTCCTTTCCCCCTTTTTCCCACTTCCCTTCCTCTACCCTCCTGCAATAGTTACTTCCATTACTGTTTCTGAGGGGCTTGTCTTTCCTGAGTTCTGTACATTGAAAGCTCTGATCTGTGTCATCTTTGTACACCAGTCTAGTGAGATTTGCAAGGTAGGACTGAGATCATCATAGTGGAGGGGCGGGGGATTAAAGAACTAGAGGAGTGTTGTGGGTTTTGTCAATGCTAGACTGCCCCCTGGATGCATTGTCTTCTCCACGCAGTGCCTCGGTGTGGGCATGTCTAATTATCCACTGATGTACTCTGTGTCTCCACCTTGACCCTTCTCCATCACCTCAGTGAGGTTGTTTATTTTTGAACTTCTGATGCTTGTTTCCATCGACACCTCATGATCACACAGGCTGGTGTGCTTCTTCTATGTGTACTTTGTTGACTCTCTGCTAGATGTCCGCTTGTTTGGATTCAAGCCTTTAAAACCCCAGACACTATATCTTCTAATAGCCAGGCACCATCTTCTTTCTTCACCACATTTGTTTATGCACTCAGTTTGTCTTCAGCAATCATATCAGGGCAATGGGCATCTCCCAGTGCCACATTATTAGGACACAGTGTTCTTGTGTTGAGGCAATACTTATGTAGAGGCCCAGAATCCATCCACTGCCTCAATGTATTGCCGAATAAATACCTAGGCCAATATCCCCACTTTTATGCATTAATATATTTACATATTTATACCTCTATGTTTACACCTCTATAAATAGCTTTACTTCCTAGTTCTTTCCTCTATTTACTTTTACCTTCCTCCTGTCCCACTATCATGTTCACCCCTCATTAACCTCCAGTAATTCCTCATGGCTAGATTATGGTTACTCCACCATTACCAGGAACTCTATGCCCCACTTGCCGTTGAATTTAGATCCCTAGTTGTTCCCCTGTCCATGGCCTTGTTGGATCACTGCCTCCTCCCCGAAACCATCGGTCCTATTGCCTTCTCCTTGGGCTTCCTTCTCATGCCTATCTTATATAGACAGACCCAGCAGGTTCCACATGGTTCTTTAGAGGAATATTCAACAGTTCCAGTGTCCTCTCATACAAGGGTCCACTCAGAGCGGAGGTGGCAATGCCACTCACCCCCTAAAATTCATGCAGCACATCGTTCCCTCAACCTAAGCCGGGGTGGAGATTGTCTTCATTTGTTCAGGTAACTCTCTGGGGAACCCGGCATCTCTGTCCACTCCAAGCCCCTGCTTCTTGGGGTGGAGTCACACAAAAGCATGGACTTCTGTGTTCTCCAACCACTGACGGGAGCTGGGATGGGTAACCCTCCATCCCTTCCTTCCCGGACTCTCTGCAGTCCCTTATCCCTTGGCCAACATGGGCCACCTCTTACAGGAATCTGTAGACCAGAAGTGCCCATGGTCTCCATGAGTACATATATGTATCGTTTGAGTCAATGGTATTGTGCTTCACCCCCAATCCTCTCCTTGGATCAGTGTGGGGAAGGGATCAGGGAGCAGGGCTGGGGTGCGGGTTGACAAGAGCAGGTTGGTTCTACAACCTGTGACATATAAACCACCCTCCCGCATTACCAGGATGTGTCGTCCATACACCTGAGCTTCTGTCTTTGGAATCCAGGGTTCCGCATTTCCTCTTGTCCTTTGCATTGGTCTGAGGCTTAGTCACAAGGAGAGAACCCTTATCTTATTATGATTGTGGCTCTCAACTGTATCTTTATGATTATGGAAGCAGATTGCACATGGTTGTTTCTTAGAGTAGTGCTGGCTGACAGTGGAGGGTGAACCCAGACCTTTTGGACTTAAAGGAATTATGACAACATAAAGCCAAAGAGACAGAGGCAGAAGGCAGGGCTTTGCAGTGGAAATGGAAGAGGGCAAAGGGTGGAGGATGACAACAGATGCTCTTGTGCCTCCAGGACCTTTAGGGTCAGGAGACCTCTCTGTCCAGCTTTGTCTGTTGTCAGGGATAATCGGACATCTCATGTGTAATGGGGGGGGGAGAAAGGGGCCCAGTGAAACCCTCTCCCCCTGCCTCCATCCTCCAAGTGCAGATGTCACATGTAATTGAGTTGATGCCCAGATGAAAGCCCTTCCCACCCCACTGGTGCTGGTCACAATAGCCCATTTGCTTTCCCGAGTCACTGTTCTGCTCTGTTACCAGCTGCTTGGTTAGATACAGAGATGGCTGAGGAGTGGGTCGGGATTGTGAGGAAATTTTTCCAGCCTCTGGAACCACCACCGGGACAGTCTTAGTAACTCAATGGGAGGGGAAGGACCCTCTTCCCTCTCAGCTCTCTGGCACCATCTTCTGAAAGGATATCCTCACTGTTGCCTTTACAGTCATAGCGGTGAGAGCTCTGGGATTCATTAGTCTTCACTTCAGTGGCATTGACTTCTTGTTTAGTAATTAGCTTTACCGTGGCCCCTGGAGACATCATCCCTCTATTTACATAATTAAAACATAAAACTTGAGCCTGGATATGATCCAGGACTGTGGAGACTGGACACGAAAGGTATCAGGTGCTTAACAGTGGAGCCAGAGTCCCACATTTTCACCAGTAGATCCCGTTTGCCTCAATAGCTTCAATGGATGGGCCACTTCTCCTTAGAAATGTCTTTTTGCAGGCATGTGCTAAGTGGATCAACCCACTTCAACTAAGCTTGCAGAGAGCCTGTGATAGTTTTATAGGGTGCCCACAATTTCTTTGACCGTTGGTCCTTCAAAAGGTGGGATCTAAACCCTCTTCCCTTCAGTGTGGGCCAGAGTGAGTGTCTGGCTGACTTCTAATGAATGGAATGTGGTAGAAGTGACAGCATGCAGTTTCCAGGACTGGTTCACAAAGCCATTGCTGCATCCAACTCTCTCCCTCCCCATCCACCTCAGCTTCTCTCTCTACCCACCCTTCCCTTTTCCCTTCTCCCCACCCCTCTTCCTCCAACCCTTGAGTGCTCTGGGGAAGCCAGTTGCCATATTGTGATGGTGCTCAAGCAGTCTTTTGGATGACCTCTTAGATGGAGAAACTTCCACCAGCACAAACTAGCTGGCCACTTGAGCAAGCTGACCAGCTGAGTCCTTCCTAAATATCTGTCCCACAGAAACCGTGAGGATAATAAAAGTTTGTTCTTGTTTTCAAGCACTGAGCTTTGAGATGATTTGCTACAACACTAACTATAACTAGCACGAAAGTCATTTCTCTCAGGTAAGAAATCGTACAGTATCAAGATCAAGTTCAAGACCACTTCAAAACGGTTCGTCATTCTCGACCCAGTGTCTGAGTTAGCTAGGGTTCCTTTAGCAGAAATAACACACCTGTGTGGCTCGAAGGAGGAGGAATTTATTTTCTTACAGTTCTGGAATCTTAAGTCCAAATCAGCCTCTGAGCCTTGTCAGCGGCCCCACAGGTATTCCTTGGCTCTTTGGTGATCCTCACAAAACATCCGTCCTCCCCTATGGGTGCTTGGCTCTGGGTCTAGTCTGCTCTTACTCTAACCCAGAAGTGATTAGAGTTAGAACCCACTCTACTCAGTTCAAGTCTAATGGCCATAACAAAGAGAAAGCTTATTTGCAAACAGGACTGCATCCACAAGTTCAAGGGTTAGGAATGCAACACATCTCTTGAGGAAATGAAATTCAACCCATGACACCCATCAAATCCTCTTGTAAGATTCATCTATTAAGAATATACTAAAAATCTAAAAACACAGATAACTTTGCAGAGGTAAATTTTAAATGTCTTCATTGTAGCATTATTTGTAACAATGAAAACTGAAAAATTGACATTTCCACCAGTGGCACACAATTAAATGTGAAGGGGCTTCAAAATATTTGTGGGATTTCCCTACACACTTTTTGAAGCCCTGTTGCAAATTTTGGTGGAAAGTAAGGGTCATTCTATGTAAGCATTAAAGAAATGGAATTAGTGGTCCAATGTATGCCAACATGTACAACTCTCAGTCCAAATGGCTTCATCAGCGAGCATATGGCCAATTCATGGGAAAAGCTTATACAAAAGCTACAAGGTATGACAAAGTTCAGGGAGCACTTCATTACTCAAACTTTAATGTCAAAATCTGACATAAATATTAAAGAAAAAAACATGTTAAGTAAATATCACTCATGAACATAGATGCAAACATCCTAAAAAAAGATAAGGAAAAATCATAGGATTATCCCAATAGATGCAGAAAGGTAATTTCATAAAATGCAGTATCCTTTTATAATTTTAAGAAAGAATCACTTTGATGAGTAGAAATAGATGGGGTGATTTCTTAATGTGCTAAATGGGATTTGTAAAATGGTGAACAAGGCATGTTTGTCTGGTAGAACCACTGAAGTTACAGAAATGCTGCTCAATTCCCTGGGAAATGGATGGTTTATTGACAAAATAATTTGGCACCAAACCGACCAACCATCTGGGAAGAGAACGAAGTGAGTTGCCCTCCTTATAATTTCAAATGAGTTAACATTTTAAATAGAAAAATAAAGCAAGAAATACATCAAACAAAAATAAAATAACATCGATGTGGGGCAAGGGAAACCTTTCTAAACAGTCAGGAAACCCGAGGCTCATGGATGGAAATAGGTAAAGACAGATGGATCGAACTTCATAGATTCCCGCCCCCCCTAAGCTTATGACCCAGGATGCCATTAGCAAAATGGAAAGAAAACAGTAATACAGGGAAAATATTTAGAACCTATCTGTTTAAAAGGTAATATCCTTAATGTATGAAGAGATTAACAGTCCATTAAGAAAATGAATAGATGACTATTGCTGACTGGTGCTGTTCCCATTCACAGCAGCCCCATAGGACAGACTAGAACGGCCCCATCGTGTTTTCAGGGCTGCAATCTTTAGAGCAGCTCGTGGGTTTGAGTCTCTGACCTTTCGGTTAGCAGCCGAGCACTTGACTACTTTGCCACCAAGGCTTCCTGGACAAATAACCCCAAACCAAAAAACCCGCTGCCATCAGACTCAGAGAGCCAAGATAGGGTTTCCGAGACGGTAAATCTTTGTAGGAACAGACAGCCTCTCTTTCTCCTACAGCAAGTTTGATAGGAATTCCAGGAGAGGAAATCCAAATGGGTCGATAAACTTTCAATGTCACGGAAATGTAAATTAAAGCAGGTATGGAATATTATTTCTACACATTAAATTAGGTAGGCGTTTATAGGTGGGTGTTTTAAGATGATTGATTCTGACATTAACAGTCTGGAGTCTAACTATATATTATATAATCTTGGGCAGGTTACTAAGCTGTTCTATGCTTAGGTATGATGAGAGGTACCTGTCCAATGAGAATAACAATCCTACCTACTCCACAGGGCTGCTGTGAGGAGTAAATGAGTTTCCCCTTGAAAAGCATCCTGTATTGTAGTTCGATGGAGGAATTCTCCTTCCATGCTGCAGAGCCGTATCAGTTCCTGACCAATGCTCACTCACAGGTCCTTCTGCGGTGGCTTGTGTGTTGTTCTGATGCTAAACTGGCTTCATGGGAGCTTCCAGACAAGATGGACTAGGAAGAAAGTTCTGGTGGTCTATTTCCAAAAATGCACCAGTGAAAATCCTATAATCGTGGGGATGGCAGCGCTTTAATCCATTGTGTTCAGCACCCAGGAGAGGAGGGCTGACGCCATAGCAACTAATAGCATGTACAGCGCTAACAGTGCTTTGCCCGGAATCATAAGCCAGTTACCTTCAGGTCAAGTCTGATGCAAGGTGACCATGTGTATTGAACTGTGAAACTCCATAGGGGTTTCAACCGCTGATTTTTAAAGAAATGATAGCCAGGTCATGTGTCCAAGCCTCCACTGAATGGGACTGAATCTCCAACCTTTGAACGAAAAGTTTACCATTTACATCATCCAGGGATTCCTTTGAACAGTCAACCAGTAAACCAGAGCCATTGCTGTCACGTGGATTCTGACTCATAGTGGCCCTATAGGTCAGAGCACAAATATCATAGGGTCTCCAAGTCTGTAGTCTTCACTGAAGCAGAATGTCACAGCTTTCTCCCAAGAGCAGCTTGGTGGATTTGAACAGCCAACTTTTCAGTTAGCAGTCAAGTGCTTAAGCTTTGCACCACCAGGGTTCTTGAACAACAACCACCTAAAAATCAAATTCACTGACATAGAGGCTATGCCAACCCATGACAGCCCTTCTGTGGGTCTCCAACACTGTCACTGTTTACGGGAGTAGACAGCCCCATTTTTCTCCCTCAGAGCAACTGGTGGTTTCAAACCACCAACGTGTAACCACTACACCACCAGGGATCCCTTTTTAAATTGTTTATTCTATTATAATAGAATAAACAACAACAAAAACCCAAACCCATCGCCATCACGTTGATTCCAACTTATAGTGACCCCCTAAGGCAGTCGAACTACCCCCTAGGGTTTCAAAGGTTGTAAATCTTTAGAGAAGCAGACTGCCATAACATTCTCTCACAAAGCAGCAATGGGGTCAAACCTTCCACCTGTCTTTTAGCAGCTGGGCACATGGACCGCTCGGCTAGCAGGGTTCTTTTGGCTCAGAATGCTGGTTCCGATGCATAGCGACCCATGTACAACAGAACGAAGCACGGCCCGGCACTGCCCCACCCTCACAAGTTTTCTTTGAATCCATTGTTGCAGCTTCTGTGCCAATCCATCTCATCAAGGGTCTGCCTCCTTTTCATTGACTCTCTCCCAAGCATGATGTCCTTTTCCAGCGACTTCTCTCTCTTGGTAACATGTCCAGTCTGTGAGATGACATCTCGTCTCACCAGCCTCCCTTCTGAGAAGCATTCAAGCTGTGCTTCTTCCCAGACAGACGGGTCTGTTCCTCTGGCCATTCGCCGGCATCCTCATAGGTAGTAATCATTGTTGTTTTATGAATAATGAGTGAGAACATACAGTAATGAGCACTGGCAGGGCTCTAAATTTCTGTATATTGAAAGTTTAAGATGTGCTCATTGGGTAATAAAACCGAAATGATTTGGGAAAGGGCATGAGGGCACTTTCTGGGATGATGGTAAATTTGGGTTACACCAGTATTTGTCAACACTGCCAATGCATAGCTAAACTTTGAGCATGTTATTGGATGTAAATTATATCTTAAAGGCAGGAGAAAAAAACTATAAGCAAATATGGAACTCTACTTAGTGCTCTGCTTATGGGAGGGGGTCATGTTCGGGGTCTAAAATCAACTTTGAAATTTATTTAAAAATAATCGTATTGATGGATGGCTAGAGGTGCAACTAGAGAGATAAGAAACAACAACAAGGTATAAGTGAAATGTTAATGATTGCTAGCACAGAGGTGGCGGGTATAGGGGTGTTCACTGCCTCACTCTTTCAGCTTTGCTGAATGCTTGAGGTGTTTCAGAGTTTAGAAGAAAGGAGAACATTACAAAACTGTTCTCTTAGGACAAAGGGCACCGACTCTTGGACAAGAAATTGTTCCATTCCTAGAAATTCTGTGATTAGATAATTCCACAGAACTGGTCAAATTGCTTCAGATGACCAACTACCACAATCACAATGACATTTAAAACACACACACACACACACACACACACACACACACACACACACACACAGAGTCAGACACCCTGTATGTTGACTCAGAAATTATAGTTTGGGGACTCCATCTTATGGAACTAAAAATACCAGTACATAGTATATATTTGCTTATAGTGACCAAAAATACTGGACACAAGCTGACTGACCACCAGCAGTCAACTTAATAGTAGATTAAATTGTGATTTATCTATGGTTACTATGTTGCTGTTAACTGAATGAGAGAAATCTCTATTGTTTGACCCACACACGTAACCACTGACCAGTACTGGATCTCTGCAAAGCCTGTCTTACCAACAGTGATTGCATCTTTATAATGAAGAACTCATGAGGGTATATCTCTAAAAGGTGAAAGAAACAAGTTCTCCCTCTGCTCAGACCTTTCCTGTAGACAATATGCCTGTCACCCAGAAGGTTAAGGGAGGGAGGGTGCATCCAGGACTAATGGAACTACTTACCCTGAGGTCAGTTGGCTGAAGCAAGAAGGGGGCCCAGAGCCATCCCAGGAGGGCAAGTTGAGGGGCTGGAATGAGTTCATCAGCTCCTGCTAACTGCTCCAAAATGGTTGGAATGTGAACAAGGTTGGGGCTCTGGTCTTGGTAAAAAATTAGGATTTGATAGTTGAAAATCTGGGACAGAGGTGACCAGCAGGAGAAGGCTCCACAGGGGTCTATGGTCAGAGGGAGATATATAGAGCCAAAATAGCCTGGATTTGAAAATTCTGCCTCTTCTCCTACCTGTGAGGCTGAACAGGTGCCTCAACCAATTTTGCCTTTTGTAGAAGGGGAATAATGGCATTTATCTCCCAGGTGTGCTGAGAGGAGTAAAGGCAGCAATGTGGGTGAAATGCATTCTGTAGAGACTTCACAGTGATGGCTTTCATTATTCCTGTCTCTGTGCATGTGCCCATCCTAACAGGTGATCAGCAATGGTGACTGTTGTCATCGTTATCAAAGGGATTTCCTAGCTTTTCCTGGAGACGGAAAGAGAGAAACATCTGTCCTCCTTGCTTCCTGCCTCCTAACCCAGAAACCTTCTTCTATGTCCTCCTATTTATCTCTGGGGGCACCTGAGGAATGCAAGCCCTTAAACACAGCTCAACTGGCAAGAAGCTAAGGAGGACCCATCACAACAGCAAGCAGGTAATAACTGGCCTTGATTTGTTTATGCAAGTTGATTGTGTGTATGCTGAGCCAGTAAAGACAACAGAATGTGACCATCTGGTCCAGGGATAGGTTTTGGTGTGTGTGTGTGTGTGTGTGTGTGTGTGTGTTATATCTATGTCTATCTCTATCTCATCTATCTGTCCATCCATCTATCCACCCACTCAGCTATCCAGCTATCTTTCTATCTATCTATCAATCATCAATCATCTATCATCTATCCATCTATCAAGAAACAAGAGGCGAGAGGGTTAAACCTGGTTTGTTTGCCACACCAGAGCAGAGTGTAGAAGGGAAGCCAGTACCATGATGCTGGAAACGTTATTTCTGAAAATCAATAAGTGATTACTCTGATGTTCATGCAGATCAGCCCTGGAGCTATTTTGATAGAAAATTATCTATTTTGGCAAGCTGAGTGGTTAATAAGTTACCCAACTCGACTGTATAAGTTGAATCCACTGGATGAGTTTGGGAAGCAGAGGAGGCAGAAGGTGGATCATAAGATTGTAGAATTTGTACTTCCAGGAAGATAGCAACTGAATAACACATACCAGAGGGACTCCGTAGAAATCAGCACAGGAGAATCACTGAGAGAAATTCCACATTGCCGGATTGCAGGATGAGCATCATAAAGATAAGTAGGCACAGATCCACTAGGTTTTGAGGAGCTGAGGAGTTTTGGCTTACCACAGTGGAGGCCAGCTAGGGTTTGACCTTAGCCTTGCCACTGTCTCAGCCAGAGCTGGGATCCTTGGGAGCTGGCCCAAGGACTTTATCTCAACACAGTTTACTACCGCCTTGGGCCAGGGTTTAACCCCTCCAGGCCCACAGTCAGGGCTCAGGGCTCAGGGCTCAGCTATATTGTTATTTTGTTTTCCTCTCTTTCCCCCCATACTCTCAGTAAGCACATTTTTTTTCTCTTCCCTTTTCTTTCACATACCACTGTGGATCTCTGGGCCACTCCCCTTAGCCTAGGGCATTTATGCCTGCCCTTCACCCAGCTGGGGAGCTCAACCCCCTGCAGCATAACAGGAGGCTGGGGAAAGCCCACCCACCTCCCTGCAGGGGACATCCTGCCCACCTTCCTCCAGGGGAAACCGTACCTTCCTGCCCACCCTCTGCATTGCTTAACACGCAGCTGGGGACATCCTGCCCACCTTCTTCCGAGGGAAGTCCCACCTGTGAGGCTGGAGGAGCTCCTACCCATCCTCAGTGGTCCCACTGTGGCTTGAGAGAACTTCCTCCTGCCCCCTTGCGTAGTGCCTCATACAGCCTAAGGCAGCTCGACCAACTCTCTCCAGTGTTCCATGCTGCTGTGGAACCTCTGCCCAACTTCCGCAGGAATCTAACTGACCAGGGCAATTCTGCCCACCATTCGTGGTGCTCTACACCAAGTGGGCACACCCTCCTGCCTTCTGCGGCACTCCCAGTGCAGCAGGGACCCCTGGATGCTGCAAGCTGCCATGGGCCACACCATCATGACTTCTTGTGAGATCACCCAGTGTAGCACCACCCTCGCGGGCCCACAGGCACCCAACCAGTGTCCCTTGAGTGGACCATCCAACTTGCCCTCCAAATAACAGAATACTGGTTGACTTGGGAAAGAGTGGGGCCACAGGAAGATAAAGCAATAGGCCAATCCCATAGTGCAATTAGCTGCAGGCAGTTCTAAGACACATTCCTACGAGTCTCCCAGAGAGAGCCCAGTGCTCTTCAACTCTCTGGAACATGGCACCGGGCTCCTCTAAAACAGCACAACACAAACAGCAATCAGCCCCAATGACCTCAATAGAAAAAAGGAGAAACAAAAGGGAAAGAAATTCAACAAGGAGGTTACAGATCTAAACACTACAATTAGACAATTTGACATGATAGATATTTACAGAGCTTTCCACACAAATACAAAAAATGTATCGCATTCTTTTCAGTCCACATGGAACATATTCGAAGATAGACCACAAGCTGGGGCATAAGTCGAATCTGCCTAAAGTTAAGCACATTGATATCATACAGACCTCTTTCTCTGACCACTGTGTCATAAGACTGGAAATCAACAAAAGGAAGATGAAGAAAACAAGAGCAAACAATTGGAGGATGAATAACTCTACTTCAAAAG
>NW_022111363.1:8859986-8861185 GCF_000313985.2 Echinops telfairi | reverse complement strand
AAGATAGCCCAATTCAAAAAAATCAGAAAGCAACAAGTGTTGGAGGGGCTGTGGTGAAATAGGAACTCTCATCCACTGCTGGTGGATCTGTAGGTATGTAGAGCCACTAGAGAAATCAATTTCAGGATATCTAAAACAGATGGAAATTGAGTTACTATATGACCCAGCAATACCCCTACTGGGCATATACCCAGAAGAGGCAAGAAGCAAACCACGGCCAGACATCTGTGCTCCAGTGTTCATCGTGGCACAGTTCATAATTGCAAGGAGTTGGAAACAACTCAAATTTCCATCAACAGACGAATGGATTAAAAAAACGGTGGAACATACATACAATGGAGTACTATACATCCCCCAAAAGCCGTGATGAATGCATGAAGCACATCTCCACATGGGAAGAACTGGAGGAAATGATGCTGAACGAAGTAAACCAAGCACAAAAGGACAAGTACAACATGAGTCCTCTGAGGTAAGGTTAAAAATGCAAAAAGGGCATAGGGAAAAAAACCTACTGCATACAAACATTCCTGGGATGAGGCACAGGTAGTATGGCAGGGACCAGACCAAATCCAAGGATACATATGGTAGCCAACTAAAAAGGAGGTGGATAAAGAAAAAAAAAAGGGTAGCGGGGAAACAGGGCACTAACCCACCCAAGGGGAGGGTACTGTTTATATCTCCACAGGGAAAGAAGGACAAGACTTCAACCCAGTGCAAGACGTGAATGCAACATACCGGCATGAAGCAGGGAATTAATAGGGAGGCCTGAGGGGCTGGCCTCAATCCCAACTACATGGAGAGCCTCCTCTCCCCAAAGAAGAATTCAAGTCAGAGCACAGCAATGAAGCTACAGCTCAGGGAAAGGGACACGTCTGATCAGAGCACACAAGAGCAAATGAAGGTGGAAGAAGAGAGAGTGGAACACATCCTGGCCCACGAAGCCCTGAGGACAATATCCCTGCTCAGCGCAGCCAGTGCACAGAGAGGACCATATGGCCAGCCCCAGTAGGAGACAAGACATCCCTCACTGATTAATAGTGCTACAGGGACAACACTGGAGACACACTGAGGGAATTATGCCCAATCTGACCCCACCACACTGAGGTGAAACAATTATGGGCATGCAATAGAACAGCAAGGGGAGTAGAGCAATGAAGTCCCAGGGAATACCAAAGATAGACTTTGGGGCCAGGGTGTGG
>NW_022111363.1:8836794-8858472 GCF_000313985.2 Echinops telfairi | reverse complement strand
GAGTTGTATGAACCCCCAATAAAATGATGTAAAAAAAAAGATTGTAGAATTTGTGGATGATTGTGGTTACTGGGCCAGCACTTTCCCACAGGGCAAGGGCCTAACCAACCCGGGCAGAAAGAAAGCCTGTGCAGGGCTGCTTGTTAATGCTTCTATTAGCATATGCCTCAAGTATCATCCTATCTAATCACTCAATCATATTAAGAAGATTTGTACAATCACCACCACAATCAAGTTCAGAACATTTTTTTCTAGTACTCATAGTTGTTAGCTCCCCACTCCCCACTGACATGCCCTGATCCAGTTACTGTCTATATAAATTGACCTATCCTGGAATTCATATACAGAAAATCATGCAAAACACAAACAAGAAGCAAACAAAGAAAAACCAGCAATGGCTTTAAAAAGCCTAGAAAAACCTCAACCAAAAAGAAAGCAGACAATATGAAAAGTGGAAATAACTTTTTATTTATTCGTTTGTTTTAAAAAGAACATACACTTATTTCATCACAGTTCTAGAGGATGAACGTCCAAATTAGGGTCTTGTTTTGGCTCTTCCTCGGTTCCTTGGCTTGTGGATGATCGTTGCATGGCATCTGTCTCCGTATCTGAACTGCTCTTTCTATAAGTCAAATACGATTGGACTTAGGACCTGCCTGGCTATGGTTGGATCTCATTAATATAACAAAGAAAAATCTATTTCCGATCAAGGTCACATGCATAGAGAGATAGAGGGGTTAGGATTCCAACACGCCTTTGGGGGAGATGCTATTGAATCCATAATGAGTGAGGATTAGAGCAGTCACTCTGCTGATGATTTTATTGAAAGCAGGCTCTTCCCGACGCTGTCAGAGTGCTACATCTACGAGCTCATTAAATCCTCAAACCTCTTTGAAAGTTGAGTCCTCTCCATTTTATATGTGGATCTGAAATTTTCTATTGTGAAATGAGTGAAGGTTTACAGAGAGGGAGAACACGTTTCCATTCCACAATTCATGCACATTTTGTTTCATGTCATTGATTGCAATTCCCCCCACCCCCAAATGTCGTATACTTATCCCACTTCCTGCCTTTCCTGTTTCCATTCTTGCTGTTTACCTAACCCGCCTGAATTTTGTCCTTGGGTAAACGTTGTCCTTTTAGTCTTAAATGGGTGATTATTTGAAGGTGTGCATGCTTCTCTGGCCTTACTGTTCATGCATAGACTGGTTACTAAAATAGTACCGTGCACCGAGTTCAGGTCCGGACCTGAAAGGTGACTAGTCTGGAGGTTCCAGTAAGCCTATCCTTTTGAAAATCATTCTGAGTTTTCTTCTCTCACTCTAAGATTTTCTAGTATGAACCCTTTCAGAGCAACTGGTAGTGATAGCCGAGCACCATCAAGCTCTGTAAGTCACAGAGACTGATGTTCTCATGGTCCACTCGACTAATTGTTTCCATGCATCTTCACTTTTCTTCACTCTCCACTGTTCATGAACTTTTAAGAACCCAGTCACTTCGCACACTACTCACCAATGGAGGATGGAGGACATTGTGTCTGAGAACTCTAGCATGCCAATTGACCTTGGTGCTGTCCCCAGACTGGTCCTGAGCCTTTAGGCCCTGTGATGTATTCCCTCAACGTTTTTCGTTTTGGTTCAGAAGTTTTCATAATTTTGCCTCCTCTATGCTCCGCTACACTCATGTTATCTATTTGTATCATAGGCAAATACACATGTACAAACCTTTATATATATATATCCATGGATACATGCTAACTCTCCCTCCTGCACACATTCAGCATCTATTGTCTATCCATGCACCTACTAACCGATCACTTGCTGAAGAATTGTGTGCAGAGCAATATTTACCTCTGTTGTCTTTAACTCTTGCACTCTTGACTCTGTTATTCTTTGCTGACCTCCCTCTATTGCAGTGATTCTCAACCCATGGGTTCTGACCCCTTTGGGGGTTAAACAACCCTTTCACAGGGATTGCCTGATTCATAACAGTAGCAAAATTACAGTTAGGAAGTAGCAACAAAAATAATTTTATGGTTGGAAGTCACCACAACATGAGGAACTGTATTAAAGGGTTGCAGCATTAGGAAGGTTGAGAACTACTGGTCTATTGTATATTGCCTTCCCCATCATCCAAGTTAACATATGTTTATCCTGTATCCAGAAATTTACGCTCCAGGTCTCTCTCCTGCAAAGCAGAGCCTCTGTGGGCTAGAACTTCTGACCTTGGGCCTTCAGCAGAACATTAAGCATTGTATCACCAGGGCTCCTGACCATAAGCACTAGTAAATGTGAGCAAGAATGGTAGATGTTTTCCTTCCTTCCTTCCTTCCTTCCTTCCTTCCTTCCTTCCTTCCTTCCTTCCATCCATCCATCCTTCTCTCTTCTTCTTCTCTTTCTCCTTTAAAAAGAGACATTGTAGCTGCAGGACAGGAGGAGTTTAAGGAGTGCTTAAAATCTGGAGGCTTATTCCAAGTAGCCCTGGTGGTATCATTGGGGAGATGCAAATCCCACCCCAGAATTAGCAGCCAAGTTAAAAAGAAAACAGCATATGCTTGTAAGGTTTCAGAGAGACCAGAACCCTCATACCCTATTGGCAGGGCTGTAAAATAGCACGATCACTGTAGAAAATGGTCTGATGTTCCCTTAAAACATGGTCCAATATCCCTCTTCTTAGTATATCTCCTAGAGGAATAACAGCACACATAGAACAGGTATGTGCACACCCATAGTCATCACAGCACAATTCACAGTAAAAGATGGAAATAACCTAAAGGACCATCAACAGGAGAATGGATCAACAAGCTATGGGACATACGCACAATAGAATACTACCTGAATCTGCAAAGTACCTCAAAATGAGCCTGCAGGATAGTGTGCTGAGTGAAATTAGTGCAGAAAAAATAAAAACCCGCCCAACTCATTCCCATCAAGTTGATTCCAACTGATAGTGACTGCGCTGCCCTTGTGATTTTCTGAGACTATAATTCTCAGAAGAGAGAAGAGAGAAGGATGGAAGGCAGGCGGGCAGGAAGGAAAACGTCTGCCATTCTTGCTCACATTGACTAGTGCTTATAGTCAGGAGCCCTGGTGATGCAATGCTTAGTGTTCAGCTGAAGCCCCAGGGTCCGCAGTTCCAGCCAACAGACACTCTGCTCTGCAGGAGAGAGACACAGAGCTTGGGTCCTGTAATGCTTGCCTTCTAGAAAACCCATTGAGGCAATTCTTCTCTCTCACGTGGGATTGCCAAGAGTCCGAATGGACTGGGCGGTACTCAGCAGCAGCAGCAAAAAAAAAAAAAAAATCGTCCCCTGAATTCCACTCGTAAATTTTACTGCTAGAACGACATCCCGTCCGTTGACGGAAACAGAAAACAGGAGGTTGTCTACTTCGAATAAACTGCTTCTCACACAACCTCTTTCTGGTCTTCTACGAAAAATATCACAAGTCTGTCCTAATCATGAACAAGGCCCCTGCTCCCCTGTCCTTCTTAAGCTCCTGCAGGGAGGATGGCGGAGGGTGGAGAGCTGTTGCTAACGGAGACTGAGCGTTATGGTCGGTCTCCCGTTCTCTGGACCGCAGCTCTGGCTCTCTGGATAGCCAACATGGCCTTGGCCTTTGAGACTTCCATGCTCCTTTCTCTCACCCGACATCCAGGACAACCTCTTGCCTGTCTGTCACTCACCTGTGCTTCATGGTCCTACCACCTGATCACCTGTGGCCCTCAGGCCACGGTGCTGCCAGTGACGTGAGGAGTAGTGAGTGAAGACACCTCTCCCCTGGGAAGGTGCACAGCCACTTAAGACGTGGCCACTTCCCTTCCATTACCTAAGTCGGGAAGCTGGACTCCGCTTGGTTTCCTCGCCTTGTCTGCCTGGAAGGTAGCTCCAGCTCCACAGTTCAAGGCTGCTGCCCTGGGTTGGCATTGCCCATGATGTTGTTTGCATAAACGGTGCCTTTGTTCCTGGCTGACATTGCTCCAAGGTGAGCATGCTTCTTTCGTTCTCCTCCTCTGCCAGCCTGTTCTAGCCCACACCAGAGCAAACCAAGCCAGCAGAGCCCACTGGAAATGGGTGCTTGGTGCCTGAGAAACTCGCTCCTTCTGGATGCTGGAAAGATCCCGTATTGACACTTTCTTCTGACTGCCTCCGATTTTTTGGAGTCCCTGCCACTTTGTCGGGCACACAGAGTCATGAGCTGTGTGGAGTCATTTCTAGACTCACCTCAGTTTCCCTGGAGTTTTACCGGCCCAAGCTAGGCAGTGACCTTTGTCTCAAACCATGGGCAGGAGGCTGGAGGATAAACCCAGTGACTTCATCAGCTTGTCTAATGTCAACGGAGGGAGGGACTCTATTCCCATTTCACTGATGAACAAAATGCAGCTTCGGGGGGACATGAGACTAGTAAGTGACAGCACTGGTTAGGAACCCACACTTTGGCTTGTTTCACCACCCAGGCAGGCTGCCCCCTCTATATTCCGGGAAGAGAGTACAGATCGCCTTCCTGTTCTATTTCTCAGCTAGCCCTGACCAAGAGAAATGGGACTTGGGGAGTTGTGGTCCCACAGGTAACAGCAGTACCTAGGTTAACTCTTTGAACAAGGTTCTTTGTAAATGGGGATATCAGCAGGCGGGACTGAGTTGAGTGAGGAGAAAAATCCCTAGGCTGGCTAAGGGCACAGTCTCAGGAAGGCAGGGACTTTTGTGGCTGCAACGATGGGCACAGGCCTAGAACAGTTGTGAGGGTGGCACCGAGCCGGGCAGTGTTTCCTTCTGTTGGTCAATACGGGTCAGAGCTGACTCCTTGGTGGCACCTCACAACTACAATGACACTCCAGTGCGAGAGAAGGACAAGCGAGAAACCGGGAGATGCAAACCTCCAGGTCTCCAGCCCAACCACTGAGCCTTTCAAGCAGAGAGGCAGCCAGCCTGAGGAGTCCGCGATTGTAGGCAGACCAGGCCAGGGTTCCTTTGCTGGAGTTGGCGTCCATCCAGAAATGCCTTGGAGAACGAGGGTCTGGGCGTCCGGTTCGCAAGACACAGCCATAGGAAAGCCCATGGAGCACATTTCTCTTTGGGCACAGGTGAGGTTGCCAGGAGCTGGCCAGCTCCTGGGCTGTGGTTTGGTTTTTGTTGTAGTGACTGGCATCCTCCAGGTGCAGGCCCCTCCCTAACCCGTCTCTGCCTGGGAGAGAAGGCTCCTGGAGTTGGATCGGGAAGCCGGCTCCCTCTCCAACCTTGAGGATAGGGGTGTCCCCACCCTTGAGGATAGGGGCATCCCCACCCTTGTGATCCCCGACTCCCTAGATCACTGCTGCAGCCATTCCTTCACCCAGCAAATGATCCTTCAGCGCCACGTTCCCTCGCCACATGGAATCAAGAGCTGACATACTGGGGAGCAAATGCTACATAGACATCATCACAGCAATAATATCAGGGGTTGCTGGTGTAGACCCGTTGCTGTAGCTTTGTTTTACTCTGATGGTCTTGCTGTTGTCAGTACAATTGCTGTCAATCCAGCAGGCAGCTGGGTGGGCAGATCCCTGGCTTGGGGATTGTATCACTTTAGATCCTTGCTTCCATTCTCTGGAGGGTGACGCAGTCTGGGGATAGGGTGTGCACCCTGCTGAGTGAGTGACTAGGTGCTTCCATCAAAGTCGGTAGCAGGTGAATAGAAAGGGATTTCTCCGTGCTGCCTGCTGGGAGCGGATTTGCTGCTTGCTGGCTGGCTTTTTTCCTTTGATCTTCATCCCTGAGTTTTCTGCTACATCCTAGCATACCTCAGGTCTGCAGGTTAAATGACTTGCATAGCTAGAGCCGCGCAATTGAACTTAGAATCTGTGTGTCGAAGAGGTTGTTGAGTGTGTGTGTGTGTGTGTGTGTGTGAGAGAGAGAGAGAGAGAGTGTGTGTGTGTGTGTGTGTGTGTGAGAGAGAGAGAGAGAGAGAGTGTGTGTGTGTGTGTGTGTGTGTGAGAGAGAGAGAGAGAGAGTGTGTGTGTGTGTGTGTGAGAGAGAGAGAGAGAGAGAGAGGGGTGGGGGGGGGGGGAGGGGGCTGTTGGGTTGGTTGGGGGAGCCTCATCATTGAACTCTGAATTGATTGATCCCTCCACCCCGCCCCCTGTGTTTCATCATCTCAAGTTACCATGACTTCAGTTTCCACCCCAATATACCGTTAACCACAATCAGCAGCCACTGCACCCTGCAAGTTGGAATCCAACAAGAAAAGGCCAGATCCACATTTCCGGGCAATGATTAGCTCCACCTGGAGAGCCGGGGCTGGAGGGCTAGAGCAGAGGGGAGGGCGGCCCCTTGCTGCCCCAGCAAGTGCTGTTTATTTTGCCAATTGAGTGAATGGAAAGGAGACTAGTGGAAGGTAGGACCCACCCATTTCCTAAAGCATTTAGCTAGGTCCATGTCTTGGTCACTGCAAAAATGCCCTAAGCGCTTAACTCAGTTGTCTCACTCACTCACTCACTCACTCACTCACTCACTCACTCACTCACTCACTCACTCACTCTCTCTCAGTCTCCTTAAGCAGAGCTGCACATCAGAACCACCTGCAGGTTTGTTTTTTACAAAGCACACAGACACAAACTAATACTAACAATAATAGCCATCAAATCCATTCTGACTCGCTGTGACCCTGTAAAGCAGACTAGAACTGCCCTTTGGGTTCCTGAGGCCGTCAATCTTTCTGGGGGCAGAAAGTCTTGCCTTTCTCCTTCGGAGCTGCAGGTGGTTTTGAACTGCTGACCTTCCAGCTAGCAGCCCAAAGCATAGCCCACTACACCTCCAGGGCTCCTATAATACAGATATATTGAATCAAAAGTATCAGAGAATAGAAAGGGATGGCAAAAAGGAGTGTTGAGTCTGGACTCATCCATTATCCAAAACATCCCCTTGTTATTTTGTAGCTCATTCCTGGCTAGCAAGCATTGTGCTCACTCATTTAACATCCATTCATGCTGCAGGCATTCCTTGAATGCCAGGGACTATGGCGGAGGACGGGCAACAAGGGAGCTGATGACCCAGTGCAGAGGCTCTCTGGCTTGACTGCTCATGAGGACTCCTGAGCACGCCTGAAAACCCTGCCGCCCAGCCCATGCCCAGAGGCATTTAATCAGAACCTCTTTGGTGGCAGTGGGGGGTGGGGGGAGGATCCCAGGCACTATGTTTTAGTGTTCCAGGTGATTTCAATAATTCAACTTCAAGACAAAGGAATTCTCTAACACCTTGGCGGGAGTGTGAGGGTTTTTTCCCTTTAACCTTTCTGGGAATGGGCAAGGGATGGGCACAAACGCATTGGGAGCCTAGCCAGTTAAATGCCCTGGGTAACCTACATCAGGGCAGGCAGGAGCAAGAGGACTGGGCCAGCTCAAAGAGCATAGGTTTTAGTACTCTCCCCCAAAAGGAAGGCACTGACCTTGATTTGGTGAGACCACCAACGGGACTCAAACAGACTGCCCTGCTGTCAATGTGAAATTCCTTCGAAGCGAGGCACTGCTGGGCTCCTGGAGACACCAGCATTTCTTGGTAGAGTGGTTGTGGGGCAGCGGTGAGGGTCTCCATCTTTCATCACATCCCACTAGTTTTAGTCTTTTGTGCCAGGAATCATTCATCAACACTTTTTTGAGCACCAACTAGGAGCCAGGCACTAGGAACCTAGGAATGAGAAAGAACTGGTCCCACCCTTCAATGAACTCATGGTTTGGGGGCAAGAAAGAAGAGAGTACAAAGAAGAGTGGATTAGTTTCCTAGAGCTGCTGTAACATGTACAGTGGTTCATAAGGACAGGGACACAGGGTCTCGAAATACCGGAGGCCGGGAGTCTGAATTCAGGCTGTGGGCAGGGATCTGCTTCTGTGGAGATTTTAAGGGAAGATCCTTCATGCAACTATCTCCCCGCTGGGTGTCTGCCTGTCTCGGTTCCTCTTTTATAAGAACACCACTCAAATTGGATTAGAACTCCACTTGCTCAGCAGGACCTCCTGTTAATGGAT
This sequence comes from Echinops telfairi, assembly GCF_000313985.2. Classification (NCBI taxonomy): domain Eukaryota; kingdom Metazoa; phylum Chordata; class Mammalia; order Afrosoricida; family Tenrecidae; genus Echinops; species Echinops telfairi. The sequence continues at coordinate 8,850,474 of NW_022111363.1, read as the reverse complement.
AACATCCCCCAGAGACCCTACGTGCCAACAAACGCACATTCAGAGGCACTATGGGTTGGAGCATACCTTTTTAAGTGGCACGATTCCATCTATAACAGACACTGCGCAGGGCCACAAAAAATACTAATTACGTACCCACTGCCAGAGAGCCAGTGCCCATGCACAGCCACCCTGTGGGACAAATGGCCTCGTCGGAGTTCTAAGGCCATACTCTCTCCAGAAGCAGAGTGCCACATCTTACATTCATGAAGCAACTGGTAGACTTGAACCATCCACCTTTTGGTGAGGAGCCAAGGGCCTAATCCCTGCAGCACCAGATATTTGTCATTAGTGTCGACCAGTTGGCACCAACCCATCATACAGAGCCTTTGTCCAACAGATCAAAACGCTGCCCCGCCCCGTGTCACCCACACAACTGTCACTACGTTTGAGTTCATTGTGGCAGCCACTGAGGCAACCCATCTGTCCAGGGTCTTCGTCTACTTTTGCGAACCCTCACCTTCACCGCGTCTGACATTCTTCTCCATGGATTGGTCCCTCCTGGTAACATGTCCCAAGTACGGGAAACAAAGTCTCGCCACCCGCACTTCTAAGGATGCCGTTGGCCGTACTCCCTGACAAATGTGGTCGGGAGTTAGGGTATCGAGAGTTCCTGCAAAACAAGTGTCACTTATCAATTCTATCAATAACGAGCTTTTACTCATTGGGATGCAACGAACGCAGAAGCCGAGAAGAAATTGGTGCTCTAGGCAGAGAGCAGCAGAGCAAACGTATGAAGCAGGAGTGTGACATTGCTTTCTCTGGTGAGGTCACCTCCTCTGGCTTCCTCCTCTCAAAGTCTGTTCCCCCGCCCACTCCCCATAAGCGCAAGGGGCATACTAAGCCCATCCTGGCCAACCAGTAGCCAGGGTTGTCCCTAATCCTCTCTCTGGGCCTCGGAGTCTTTACTCCTCGAAGGAGGGTGTGAGTACCACATGCTTCTAAGAGACTCGGAGGGGCTTAAAAGGGAAGCTGGTCTTTGCCTTCTGAGCTGACTTGTCCAGGAAGCTGGTGAACGATGAACACACTTTCTTACTTTTGTGGTGATGTGAGGTTGGCCCAGCTGCCCGCTTTTGGAAATCCAAGTAAATCCAAACCACGTGTGTCCATAACCAGCACTCTCTAATGAGGGGCGTGGCTTTTCCAAGGACGGGATAGATATGTGGTGAGACCCTAGCCCATCCCCTTTTTTTCTTCAGGGACCAAGAGAGTGTGGTCACTCTTATTTGAAAGCTGGCTGGGAGGATCCAGGGGAATGTCTGCCAGGGCAAAGCACAGACTTACCAGTTGCCTTCGAATCAGTCTCACTCATGGAGGTTGCACTTGGCAGAGTAGGACTGTCCCTGGCTCATGGTGGCTGCCTTCGGCACAGTGGGACGATAAACCACAGAGTTCTCGAGGTTGTGACCTTTGGAAGCAGGTCACCAGGCCTTTATTCTGAGGCACCTTCAGGTGGGCTTGAGCCTTGTGGTTAGTAGTCAGGGCTTAACTGTTTGCTCCACGCAGGGACTTCTGGAACCAAGTAGGTGCTGATAAACGTCAAGGGGAGTTGGGTGGGGACCCCGAAGGAAGCTTCGGAAGGGTCAGAGAAGCCAGGAAAGTGAAGTGGGTTCCCCTCCAATACTTCACACACACACACACACACACACACACCACACACACACACCGCGCGCGCACATGCGCGCGCGCACACAAGAGGTTTCTGATTTTCCAGAGCCTAGGGGAAGGATTCTCTCCTACTGAAATGGTACTGGAGAGTGAGAGAGAGTGAGAAATGCAATTACCATAGCCATCGGCAACCAGATGCCGGATGCAGCTAAGGCCCTCGCCTTAATTGGGGATTAGAGGCTGAACTTTACCGACGCACTGTTGCACTGCCTCGGTGGCCTCATTAAGAGCTGGAAAATTCTCCATGCAGGTGCAGTGACCTTTAATAAAGTGACCTGGAGGCTGGCTGAACTCTAGGGAGCACCGTGGCCCAGATGGACGCGAGGGCCCTCTCACCTGTCCCCTTTGCTATATAGCACGGTGCGAACTTGTCCCTCTCTTCCTCACTCCCTGGCAGCATCTACCCTGGGTGGCAGAGAAAGGAGACCCACGGGCCAAAAGCTTGTGCTCTGTGTTGCTGTTTGATGATGTCTTTCTTGCGTGGGGCCCTTATGATCTGAACGTCCATCTTCAGTTTCATTAAACCTCTTTCACACTCAACATCTAACCGTTTCTCTTTAAAATGCAAACCGTAATGCCTCGTTGGCTCCGTCTCACATGATACAGGTTAGAACATACATTACCACATTGTCTTACTTGAGTCTCATCATGAACCTGTAAGTGAATTCCCTGGTAGAAATTCCACCTTCCGTGCCAGGAGACCTGAGTTTGAATGCCAGTCAGTGCACCTCATCAGCTGACACCACCAGCTGGTCACTGGACAGGTGGCAGTAGAGTTTACAGACCAAAACAGACTAGGAAGAAAGACCTGGTGATGCCCCGCTTCTGAGAAAAATGGATGACACAAAGCTCTATGAATGGTCTAATCTACAGTCAGTCATGGGACAGGCAGGACTAGCGGTCTCTGTACCACTGTGTAGGTAGGGGTCATCTTGAGTAGGGGCAGCTCAATGGCAGCCAACAGCGATGACACAGCAATGGCAAGCCAGCGATGCTGTCCATTGCTCACTGAGGAAAGGTGGATGCTTGGAGAGTCATTCCAGAATGGACACTTGAACCCAGGCCTCCTATGACTCAGTGCTTTCCCACCCATTCGGTGGGAACATGTTTCTCGGTAGACAGAACTTGGTGAGGCTGGGTGCCTTGGGCCCTGTGGACTTGGGAGAGGAGGAGATGTGACTGAACCCGGGCTGGGGGTGTTGAGGAGAGAGGACGGCAGCACATGTGCTCCCAGGCATTTGCATCCAGGGGCATTGAGGAGGAAAGATTGGGGGAAAGAGAGTAAGCCTAAAAGAAGACTTTTCAGGGAGTCCGAGTCGAGACACCCAGGCTTTCCTGGGAAATTAGGTTCTCCGATCCTGAAACCCCTCTGGGAAGGGCCCCTACGGGGATCCATTGATGGTCAGGTTGGGCAAATTGGCCTCTGGGTGGCCCTGCTGAGGGCCATCCAGGGACCTCAGCCCCGAACAATGCATCCTTCCCATGAAGCTCTTGGTTCTGGGAGGAGGCGGACTGCTCAGCAAACAACCATGGGTGGACACGTGCACAAAGGAGGTGTCCGGTTCTGAATCATGGAGCGCACAGCCGAAATGGGCAGCCCAAACAGACAGACATTTAAAGATAAGTAGCAGTAATAACATCCCCTTCAATCTATTTGAGACTTCATTTAATTCCAAAGGGATTTGTTACTTAATATTATAATTTCCTCGATACTTATTTGTAGTTAAAGCATTTAAGTCAGTGCATACTGGATATAGAAATCATAAATGGGGTGCTATTATTATTATCATTTTCCACTGAGCTGAAAATTACTTGAAGGTGATGCTGGACCTTACACTTCTTTTTGTCCTCTGTACCCAGTCCTGCTTGTTTCGAGGTGAATGAGTACCGGATCCATGTTTGGGGGTGTCAAGTGAAGGGAGGTTATTTAAACATCCCCAAAATTCCATGGAGGGGTTTTCATGTCTTTGAAGAAAGACAAGGGCTCTGAGATGCAGATATAGGTTAAGTGACACACAGTTAAGAGACAGATCTGGAGCTCGACGGCATTCTAGCCTCATGTGAAAAGGGGGGTTGGTGACTCTGAACTGGGGTGCTCAGAGAAGCCTTCCTGCAGGAGGTGCCATGGGGTCGGGAGACAAAGGGACCAAGTTGGGAGCAGGGCTCGAGGGCCCGGAGGCCGAGGCTTTATGCTGAAACCTCCTAAATCTGGAGTTGCAATGGAACCACTTTGCACACCTTGGCACAGCTAGGAGTCTATGGCCGATGACCAGATCCAGGAAGGTGGGGGCACTAGCTCACCCCTGGACAGGATGGGACCATATGCTAGCAGCATGACTCATTCATTAGCACCAGGAAAAGAAGGTGAGCAATGAGAGTGATTGGAGTCCCTAATGAGAAAGATTGGAGCCCGCGAGATGAGATGCATGTTTATTACCGAAGGTGCCGAGTTCATGACGGCCCTGGAAGGGAAGGCGGAGACTGCGTGAGCCACCGGTCTGAGCCAGCTGAACACAGGGCTGCAACCCATGTTCTGGGGCTCATCCTCAAACCTCTCCCCTCTGGAATGCTCATCCAGCTCTGTATGTGTTCTGTAACCTAGCACATGTTCCTTCCGCACCTGCACCATCTGGTCACAGTGGCCAGCATAGGACGGACCTAGACTCTGGGTTTTGTCATTGGGTGGAAGGTGGTCCAGTCAGGACCCCAGCCCCAGAGGGCTTCAGGATAAAGCTCAGCCTTCAGGCTCCATGGCATGCTGCTAGCTTGGGCCCTCTGGCCCCTGCCCCCACCCCTGGCAGAGTACTGCTGCCAACTGCAGGACTTCACTTATGTCACCGTTCCCTCTCTCTTCGGTGCCCCAGAACCCCTGCTGTGTGCACAGTCCCTCTGCTAAGTCCTGAGGTCTAGTGTCCAGGCGACAGGTGCTTAGTGTAAATCCACTGTACAAAAAAACACAGTTGCTCATGGACTTGTGATGAACCTAGCGCAATGTCTGACCTTCGGGAAATCATGGGGGATTTGAGAAGAGATGGCCCTAAGAGGTGTGAGTTCTTACAGAAGGATTGTGTCCAGAGTAAGACACGAGGCCACCTGGGGAGGAAAGAGCCATTCTAAATCTATGACCTAGGTATTTCCCCCTCCCCACAGAGCAAGTCCAGAGAGACTACTGTGTGTTTATTTCTTCCTGTTGGAAATAAAAATAAAAATTGCATTTCCTTCTGTTTCTTTCTAACAGAAAGACATTTTTTTAATTGCTAATGTCTTTGGGCCTTACAGAATTGGCACTTTGAAATCAAATTAGTTCTCTGAGCACAAAATAGTTCAAGGTCAAATTTTAAAAACTTGATGATCTAGGAAAAAATAATGAAAATGCACCTCCAGCTCTATGAATGAATATCTGGTCTAACTTCTCTGCAGCATTCTCTCTCCCTTTCTCCCTTTATGCCGGTCCCTCTCTCCTCTGTAAGTAGCCTTCACTTTCAGAACCTGAAGAAAAGCTCTTGGTAATCGCCTCCCTCCACTTAACTGTAGATCATTAGCATTTTCCATGTCATTCAATGTACAAGTAACCCATACAGGCTCACATACTATACATACAGTGCACACCTGCACTATCCCACTGTAAGGATATACAACACCGCCCCCAGTACAGTCATTTCCACTGATATTGAGGGTTAGGTAGCTTACTGGTCATACACACAAGGGAACAATAGGCGTCCTTAGAAAACAGTGACAGTCTGTCAAACACCTCATGACGTTGGAGGACATTGTGCTCAGCAAAGTTAGTCAACTTCAAAAAGACTAGTCTTTCATGACACCGTCATTAACAAAGGGGGGAAAGACAGCTTTGACACCACAGTAAAAGACTTTGAAGACTGGGATGAGGCCCGAGGTCAGGGAGGGAGAGGGATGGAACAGGGGGGTAAGGAGGGAGGATAGGAAGCAAAATAGATAAAAAGAAGAAGTGGGGGAAGGAGGAGGAGGAGGAGGAGGAGAAGGAGAAGAAGAAGAAGAAGAAGAAGAAGAAGAAGAAGCAGCAGCAGCAGCAGCAGCAGCAGCAGCAGCAGCAGCAGCAGCAGCAGCCACATACAAGGGGGAGTTCCCGGGACACTGTCACTGTTTTGTTCAATGGGCAGTGCCACTACATATAGTATGTTTTCTTCATATGTTTTATATGCCACAGATAAAATAATAAAAATGAATAAAATTCAAAAGAAACAAAGAAATGGGTCACAGCCTTCACCACTGTCCAGTTCCTTCTCCATCGGACCTAAACATGGGTCTGAGTGGTCATAAAAGGAGGAATATTAAACTTGTCACTGACTTAAATTCTTCTGTGGCAAACAAGCTAATTTCAAACCAAAAAGAAAAAAGGAAGCTTAGTGGTTTGGCAAAAGGGGTACTGCAGGGTCTCAAAACTAGACCTCTGTCATTCCATCACTCAACAAATGGGGGCGCTGTTGAGTAGCATGCCCTGGGTCCCGGGAGGCATCAGTAGTAGAGTGAGCCTCCAGAAGCTGCTTCCTGTTGCCTACTCTGGGCTCCTTCCTGAACATTCCTCCCTTCCTCCCTCCTCCGTGAGGTCAGGGGCCCGTTGCCCAAGGATTTCGGCACAGCAGTGATCACAATGGCCCAGGAGCACAGGTCCTGGACAAAGCAGACCAGGCACGGGGGACAGATGGAGAGAGAAGAGCTTGTTAAGGCCCCAGTGTCCCTGCACAGCAGGAGACCTGGTGGCAGAGTGGTCATGTGTTGGACTGTTAACCAAAAGGTGGGCAGTTCGAAACCACCAGCTCCTACAAAGGGAAGTCCTACCCTGTCCTGTAGGGTTATTGCCATGAGTGAAAATTGAACAAGTTCACTGCCCTGATGAGTTGGAATCAGCTTGAAGATGGGGGATATTTTTATTTATGTACCTGTGCATGTTTTTAAACGAAAGTTTTCTTTTGTCATGTTAATGAGTCTATACCAGTCTAAGTTGGATCCTAAACCTAATCCCTTCTGACTTATAAAAAGAGCAGACTAGACACAGAGGCATGCGCACAGGGAGTCAGGGGGTAGGGAAAGATAAATGCCAAGCAAAACCAAGGACGGTCACAAATGGGTGGCAGATACCAAAACCTAAGGGGACGGTCCCAGGAGAAACCAACATGCAGGAACCTCATTTGAATGTTTAGCCTCCACAGCGGTGCAAAAATAGACTTCTGCTCTGTAAAGCCACTCGCTTGTGTTTCTGTCAGGGCAGCTCACGGTAACTGAGACAACCTGTGTCTGGGTGTCGCGGAGGGGTGTACCCTGAGTGTGGTCACAGGAAGCTTGGGGTTTTCCTCATGTTGGCCAAGGGAAGGAGAGCCTGTTCTGGCACCCACCCTTGACTGTCGTTTCCCCTAGCTATGGACACATCCCCAGTCCAGAAAACTCCCCGTAATCCTGCTGCGCAGGACTCTGTGCCAGGTCACATACATGACCTGTCGGAACACTCAGCACTAGGCTGGTGGATCGATTAGGGAGCCAGAGGCACGGCCTGCCCCCCAGTATGAGGAGGTTGTGCTGACCAAACCAGGAGGCATCACCAGGAGCACAGAGCTGGGCTAATCCATCCCGTGGTCCAAACAGGGGCTCCCCATTATCCCTGAAGAAAGGCTGGCATTCCCCTCCTTCACCGGGAGCAGCCCTGACACTGTTTCCTGCATGCCAGTCCTGGCTTTTATCCCGCGTGTGGGAATTCCGTTCCACTCCCTTTGTTCCACTTTCTGTAGAAACAGAACAGCTAGCCACGAGCCTCTCTCCAAGGCTCCTCCAATCCCCCGACTTAGGATGCCACTTATTGTGGATTTAATTGGGCACAATGTCCTAACCCCGGCACCAGTGAGTGTGACTTGTTTGGGGACATCGGCTTTCTCTTTGCAAGTATTATCAGTTGGCAGAGTTACTATGTCAGAGTAGGATGGGTCCTAACCCTAATCTTTTCTGAGCGGCACTTAATAGAAGAGAAGGGCTGACAGGTAAACTAAGTCACACACCCCCAGGGAAGGGAGATGTCTCGTGGGATGACAGGGGCAGATGCATCTATAAGCAACAATGGGATGCCACGCCCCCAATAACAAGGATAGAGGATGGGACAGTTCTTTCCTCCAAACCCCAGAGGACTTGACATGGCCCAGACTCTCCAAGGGTGGACTTCAAGCTTGCAGAATTGTGAAATGATGAATCTTTAAGTCCATCCAATGTTACGGTATCTTGCTCCGGCAATCCTAAGACCGGCAGAGCCTATCTCTACCTACCTCATGTTCCTGTTCTTTCCCATGGTTCTGCTGGCCTGTTCCTGAGTACCCCACGCTGGTTTTATTTCTATCGCTTTGGATTTGTCTTGAGATATAGCCAAGTGAGTTTCCCCATCTTTATTCTAAAAAAAAAAAAAAAGTCTAGCTATTTCTCCCCTTGTTCACCATGTGAATTTGGGAATCACTTTGTCAAAAATCTGAAACCCCTACTGGGATTCTGATTCAGATTGCATTGAATCCAAGGGCAGTATGCATAAAAAGCCAACGTCGGTGCCAAGGTTGAGATAGCTTCTTTCTCACCAGATCAGCATATATGCATGTGGGCAGATCCGCCTGGAGACGGACAGAGGAGCACTGTTTCTGTTTAGAGGAGCGCTGTTTCCATTCCTAAAACCATCAGAAATACAGTATGTGTTTTCCAAAGGTCTTAGGTGACCCCTGTGAAAACTGCTGCTCTAAGAGATAAAACTAGGGTGGGGGGTGGAACACAGGCAGCTCAGTGGTGAGAAAAGCACTCATCCTAGTCCAGTAGCTGTCTGTTTTCAACCCAAGCTGGATCGACATGTGTCAGGGATATGTGTAGGGGACTCCATTGCTAACGAGTAATGCAGGCTAAAGTAGCCCTTCCAACCTTTCCTCTTCAGAGATACCTATGACAGATGATGCTATTACGAAACTCTCGTTCCAGATAGCTCTGACCTCTTTATCTCACCCCCCAGAAGGCTATCAGAATGCAATTGAATTATAAATTGTAATCTTGTTGTTGCTAGTCACAGTTTGATCGACTCCAACCCATGGCCATGGTGAGGACCACAGGACCAAACGGTGCTCAGGTTATGTGCCCTTCTCACGGTCACCAGTATGTTTGAATTCATCATTGCAGCTACTGTGTTGGGTCTCCCAAACTCTGGGTGGCCCTCTACGTCACCAAGCATGGCGTTTTCTTCCAGCAAGAGATTCTTTGGGATGACCTGTCCAAATCAAGTGAGCTGGGTCAGGTTCTTTTGTGATCCACAAGGTTTTCATTGGCTGATGTTTAGAAGTAGGTCGCCAGACTTCTTCTGATCTGGAAGCTCCACGGTCACCTACCTGTCTCTTGGATTAGCCGGCTGGCTTTTGGAACATTGGTGGCATAGCTTCTAGCAGATAGCTAAGTGCTAACCGCAGTGTAGGACAAACCGACAGTCGCCAGTCCTGCTCCATCTTCATAATTGTTGACCTGTTTGACCCCGTTGTTGCAGCTGTTATGTTGAACCACCTTTGTGGGTGGGATTGTGGCGAACCTTCACGGTTGTTCCATTCAATACGTCATCAACGGTTTGTTCTGAGACGTTGATTGCAATTCCCTACAATGTCATGATGCTCTTCCTAATTCCTCCCATTTCCCTTTCCTATCCTTCCCTGCCTTCTGAATTTGACCCCTGGGAAACTGCTGCCTTCTTTATCTCACATGATTGATTGTTCTAAAGAATGTGCTCTCAGAGGCTGGATGGAAATCTGGTAAGGATATGTGCAAGGGACTCCATTTTTAACAAGGTATTAAAGCTAGAGTAGCATTATTGCTCACTTTGTAGGCCTATCTATTGTTTGGCTGAAAGTTGAGTCCCGGGGGTAAGTTAAGTTCCAGGCTCGAAGGGGATCTTAGGGCCACAGCCTTTGAGAGAGCCACCAGTCTCTATTAGACCAGTAACGCTAGTCTTTTGATGACTTTGAGTTTTGTTCTACATTTCTCTTTTACTCTATCCAGGACTTTCTATTGTGATCCCTCTCAGAGAAATTGGCAGTGGTAGCCGGGGCACCATCTCGTTCTTCTGGTCTCGGGGTTGTAAGGGCTGGGGCTCACGTAGTCCATTTAGGTTTGGGGACTACTTGTTTCCTTGCATCTTTGATTTTCTTCCCTCTTTATTGCTCCAGATAGGGAGGTTCCAATAGCTGTACCTTAAGAGACCACTCCCAAGCTGTGAAGACCCAAGCACAGCTCACCAAAGGAGGAAGCGGAACACTTTCTTTACCTATTATGTTAGGCCAACGTGTCAGTCCACCTTCTGTTTCTTTTTTAAGGCAATGACTCATTGATAACTCTTACTATTTGGTCATTTGCCCCAGTGATGTGCAGTAACCACCCTAAATTTTGGCAACCCCAAGCTGCTGCAGCTCCCTGAAAGGAAGTTTTAGGACCAAACAACTTTTGAGGGTTCTGCCCACAGCCCTACTTGAGTAAAGGGACAGCCATGGTGGCATGTCTGGGACCTGGTTTCCCATCCTCTTTTCATGGCGAATTTTTCTGCATGTTGAGTGAGTTCCTATTCATCCATTTGAAGTAAGCTTCACAATTAATTATTTGAGCCGAACAATTGGGGTTTTGAACACAGCAGGCTCCCAGAAAGGATCCCGGCTGGATAGTACGAGATGGAGCCTCTGTGAAGAAACACTTTCAGAATGTGGCTTCTAAGTCATGGTTTCTCTTTGGGAAGCTGCCATTGAGTGAAGAAGCCATGACAGGGATCCAATCGTTTCTGGTGAAGGGTGAAAAAGCAAAGCACTTCAGACCACACCCAGCCCTCCCCTCCGCTGCCACTGTTCTGTCAATGAACGCCCAGAGCACTGTGAATTCCCAACTCCTGCACTAACTACGTGTGTGTGATCAGAGAGAGAGGCTACTCATTCAAAGGACAGGTACGTGGACAGGAAAGTAGGCCAAATCAGGTCTTAACTCTTCCTGAAACATTGTTATCCCTGATCAAATGGAGTCTATTGCTTATAAAATAAAGTTCCACATTTCAACAGCTAATTCTACAAATAAAGGAAGCCTCAGGGTGGGTGGGAGGAGGTAGGTGATTGATAAGATTTTCCAAAAGGAGATATTGTCCATTCCCCAAGGTTTCCAAGAGAAACTTTCACTCTGAGATCAGTTGGGGATAGAGATGCCACATTTGGTACAATTCAATAAATGCATATTGATCCTGTACTGTGTAGAGCCAGTCACTCTACATGGCTATGGGAGAAACCTCCCTAAAGACATGACAGCCTAAAGGGAAAAATAGGTCAATCAAACATAAAGGCTAGCTCCATGTGATGTGTGACTACAGTGACCCTTTCTTCTTTCCTATGTTATTTATGTGATGCTAATGGCGTCCTCCAGGGGCTGAGGATCATTTCCTTGTCAGCGCACCACCTGCACCATTACCCTGTCAGTGGAGGCTTGCTTGTTGCTATGGTGCTAAGCATGTTTCAGCAGAGCTTCCAGACTAAGATGGACTAGGAAGCAAGGCTTGACATCTACTTCTGAAAATCCAGCCATGGGAAACCCTGAAGATAAGATGATCTGAGCTGCAACCCATGATGGGGTGGTCAGCGTTTCGATCTATAATGCATGGGGTCACCCTAAGTTGGGGGCCAACTTATGGCCATACAAGTTATGTGCCATCACCTTCCTAATCACTGGCGATGTCCCGGGGTACAAAAGAAATATGGTTCTGGCTCTCATGACGCCTCCTAGTGACGAAGGTTGACAATTGATAACTAACAAATATATCTACAAAATCACTTGCTACCAAAAATGTGAATCCATTAGAGGTTATTTGGAAGAGTCATTTTATAGAGGGTGGTGATAGCCTCTCTGAGCAGAATACTTTCTTTTTAAAAAAGTGTTCTATTGACGCTTCATGCAATCATGAAGCCTATCAAGAAGAGTTGTAGAGTTATTACCACAAACAATTTTAGAACATTTTCTTCATCCTTGTACTCGTTGTTATTTGTGTGATAATTTTTTTAATTGTGGCTAAAATATACACAATACATTCTCCAATTCAACAACTTCTACATGTATAATTCAGTGCCATTGATTATACTATTCGTATTATTGAAGATATCCCCTTGCAAACAATTATCGATAATTTCTTGCAAATTAACCCACCACCATTAGCATAAATTCAGTGCCCGCAAGCAAACATTCTTCCTTCTTAACCCTTAGGCTAAGTTTGGCCCCCCCCCCTCAAATAGTTTTCTTGATATATACACTTCCATAATAAAATTGCTTTTGAAAAGAGTTGTATATATGAGGGGGTGCCCCCCAAAACATAATTTTTTCAAAGCTATGTATCTATGTATTTAATTTTTTTTACAGAATAACCTTCTCACCTTTAATGTCCATTACACTTAATACATTTGTCAAATCTGCGATTCCATTCTTGGAAACAGTTTTCAAACTCATCTGTTTGGATGGCTCCTCCCTCGTTTTTTTCTTCACCTCTTCTACATCATCAAATCACTGTCCTTTTATGTCTCTCTGCATTCACAGAAATGAAAAGAAGTCCCACAGAGCAAGGTCAGGTGAGTGAGGTGCATGGGGGAAGAGAAGCATGCTGTTTTATGCCAAAAACTGGCACACTGACATGGCTGCAGGAGCAGGTACATTGTTGGTGGTAAAACTAGTCCCTGCCTGCCACAAATCAGGCCTTTTTTCTCACACTGTTATGCAATGTTTTCAGAACCTCTAAATAGAAAGCTTGATTAACAGTGTGACCTGGTGGAATGAACTCCAAATCCACTGTCCCCCTCTCACATCAAAAAACAAATGAGCATCATCTTAATCTTTAATTTCACTTTACGAGCTTTTGTTGGGCGAAGTGATGATGGCCTCTTCCACTGCCTTGATTGATGTTTGATTTCGGGGTCTTAGGACTAGCACCATGTCTTGTCACCAGTAATAACCTTGCAAAAAAAACAGTCTGGCTCACTTTGGAGCTGTTCTTTCAAAGCATGGCATGTTTCCTTCCACTTGACTCTCTTTTACCTGATCAGTCAGAACCTGAGGTACAAATTTCACAGTGACCCTTCCATTTACATTTCTCATTAAATTCCTTGAAGCAAGCTCAAGAGAGTCCAGATAAGTTCCCCGTCTCTTCAATGGTCCGTCGTTGGTCTTTGAGCACAAGTGCATGAATTTTGTCAACATTTTCGTCCATTCAGGAAGTTAATGGACGTCCAGAACATGGTTTTTCATTAATCGACATTTCACTGTTTTTGAAATGAGAAACCACGTGCACACTTCAGTCTTTCCCGTAGCACTGTCCTTGTAAGCTGTGTTCAACATTACAACAGTTACTGTGGCATTTTTCTGGAGCAGGAAACACAATTTCACAGCCACATGCTGCTCTCTTAAATCAGCCATCACAAAAAACCATGGATCCAGCGAAATTACTTTTAGGAAAAAAATTCACTGTGACCAGAGAAAACCTTCCAAAGCAACTCCACTGGGGCACTAACTCAGAGCGAGGTGCTGGATGCCAGCCTAGCAGGAAAAATATGTATTATGAAAGCTCTGCCTATCAGAGCTTTACCCGCTTTTGGGGGGGTGTCCCCTCTTGTATCATCATAATTAGTTCTAGTGCTCCTTTCCCCCTCCCACATTTATTGTTTACTCCCCAGTTCCCTCCCCGCTCCCCCCCTCTACCCCACATGTGACCTCTGTTCCTGATAAACCATTGTACCAGTTGTCTCTATATATCCACTCCTTCTGTGCTTCATAAACTGGGAAACCTAACAGAAACAATAAAAAACAAAAATAAAACAGAAAGGAGAAATAATAATAATTAAATATTGTCGGTGGTCTTTTCTTTCTTTCTTTCTTTTTTGTTTTTTCTTTCTTACTCTTCATTTTTATCTATATAATAAAAATAAAGAG
>NW_022111363.1:8825418-8835281 GCF_000313985.2 Echinops telfairi | reverse complement strand
GAAGAAATTTCTGTCAAGGAACAAGTGAGAAACATTTGAGCCTAGATCAAATTCAGGTTGGGTCCAGAGGGAAGTCAAATGGCTAAGTATCATATCACACCATTGTTCAATCCACCCACATCAAGTCACAATCATCATCTGATAGTGAAGCTGTTCCAGTCCCTTGCCTGTGGCTTGGCTAGACAGTCTGCAGATGGATTTTGGGCTCCCACTGTCCTCCATAGCCTTCTGCAAATTGGGTGTTCACAATTTAAGCTCTGACACTTCCCCCGTCATCACATTTGGATTTTGTTATCATTATCATTATCACACAGGTTGTGTGACCCAGAGGTGGATTCTTCAGTGTGGATTTAGTTGACGCCTCTAGATGATGCTTGCTTGAATACAAGCCCTCAAGACCCAGACACTATTCCAATTGATAGCCAGGCACCATCTGCTTTCTCCACCAGGGTGCTGTGTCACCCTTATCTTCAGTGATCTCTTCATGAAGGCAAGTGTCAAGCAGGGCCAGCTTCTAAGAACAGTTTTTGGATTGGAGCTAGAGTTATGTGGGAGCCCGGAAGAATCCATCTGCTTGCCCATGAGCTTTAACTTTGGTTAACTTTGGCAGTCATGTTATGACAAAAAAACAAAACTAAGACCAACAATAATAATAATAATAATAACAAAACAAGAAAAACATTGTCAATCATCCCCCTGGAGTATAAAGTGATTGTATTGATAACATAAATAATTTACCCAATGGCATAAACTTTAATATACTGTTGATATGAGGTGTTTATATGGTTATCATCCAACTGTGAACTGCAATCCCTGAGTTATAATTTTGAAGAGATTGCTTTCTTAATTGGTTGAGCTCTATTTACATTGAGCATGGTTCAGGGGAAATTTTCCTGTTATCATTTCTTACAAGGGCAGATCCTTTCCTCTCAGATTAAAACCTGTCATATTAATGCAAGAGGAGCATTGAGATACTAAATACATGGTTGTTCTGGGTCACCTTTCATTGAACACTCACTAAGCCAGGGGTCCCACCCAAGGTCCAAGGACCACCATTTCCAGTCTTGGGGTGGCGATCCCCTGGTTCCTCCCTCATCAGAGTATTTTTACCTTAAGCCCAAAGTTGTTTTGAGGTTGGGCCCAGTTCATTCTGTCAGATTTCCATGTCCAGTCCATTGCTGTGGCCCTTGGGGGGTGCCAGGTTCCCTGTAAGGCCAGCGCATAAGGTCATCACAGTGCCCCCCTTAGGGGGCAGTTCACTGAGGGTTGGGTAGAAACATATGCAAAGTTTCCACCCAGGACCATAGAACTGGGTTTATTCGCTCCTCAGATTCCCTATAATCATTGTTCAGCATCCCTTCCCAGTGTTGGGCCACTCTTCCCCATTTACCCACCACCCCACCAACAGAAATATCAGCACCTCCTCTGAAATATAGATGCTCCCCTCTACTGGTCTTAACTTGATTTTCCAGTAAGGGTCTCCTCTCATGCCTGTGGAGGGCTGGCTGATTTGCCGCAGTCTGGTCTCAACATTGTGTAGCACCAAGTGTGTGGCCTCCCTTTCCCCTTCTTGGGGGGAGGGATCCCAGCCATGTGAGGTCTCCTCTTTTGATGTGGTTCTTATGAAGGGGAGGGATGCATGGTTCAAGGAAACATCAGGAAACTGCAAGTGTTCACTCCCCAAGAGGGATGCACATAAGGGGAGGGATGCATGGTTCAAGGAAACATCAGGAAACTGCAAGTGTTCACTCCCCAAGAGCAAGTGCTTAAGGCCAGAGGATCTTAGAGTCCTTGGATGGTTTTGTGTGGTCAAACAGTCAAGAGTGGGAATACGTCTCCAATCTTTAGTTCCCTATCCATAAACACAAGATGAGCACTACTGCTCCTTTCTGCCTACCATCCAACATGTGGAACATCATTCAATCCCTGCCACACACAAAGGGAATTCCGGGTTCTCAGCAAGTGAGGTTCCATCTGCTTCTCAGCCTCTATCCCCATATGTGTTCCCCAGGAATTGAAGGACCACTTGTGTTGGTCCGGGTAGACTAGAGAAACAAATCCATAGAAACTCATATGTGTATAAGAGAGAACTTTATATAAAGGGTAACTGTATGTTAAGAAAGCATCCCAACCCAGTCCAGTCCAAACCCATAAGTCCTATATTAGCCCAAATAACTGATACCAATCTATAAAGTCCTCTGCAGACTGACGAAACACATGCAATGATGCCCGCCGAATGCAGGACGATCACAGGCCAGTGGGTAGAAAGTCTTTGGATCCACTGGCATTGTAAGTATCTCAGTGCTGGCAGGGCTCTCTACATGACCTTTCCAGGTCCATGGTTCTGGCTGCATCAGGGTAGGACCATGTGGCTTCTCCTCAGGGATGCCTCACAGGGACAACCTTGTGTCTTGTCATTAGAGTATCTCCAAGGGAGTGAGGAGAGAGAAAGAGAATGTCTCCCATCTACAAGGAGGAAAATACAGGAGTTCCCAGAATTCTCAATAAAAGCCCATCCCTACATAGAGGCCTCATTAGTTATATCTTGATTGGCAGACCAGACTCCACCCCTTCACTCTTAATCCTCTCACATTGACACTGTATTATGTAACTACCGCACCACTTATAAGTAAGACCATTCTCATCCTCCACCTATTCTCCCATCTCTATAACCCAAACCCTCAATCTCTCCTTACATCTATCTAGAGGAATCTATCTACTATGACTCTCTGACCAGCAACACAATTGGACTGATGTAGCTATAGCTAGAACAGTCAACTTCTCATTTGAATAGAGCAATATAAGTTAGCCTCTCTGCCTTCTCTTGGAAATCACCTCAAAGCAACAAGGAGAATGAAAGGAAGGAACACTAACTCCATATGCACAAAGTAGGAGAGAACTGAAATTTGGACCCACGAGTGGAGGAATGCACCATCAAAGCAAATAAAGACCATGTTAGAAGAAAATAAAAATCCCCAGCAGCCGAGCTGAGGCAGGGTTTTTGAGACGCATTTCTAGGAAGGGAGACGCCTCCCTGACAATGAAAAACCCAAATCCCTTGCTTTGAAAAGCCAATATGGAGTATGGAAGACCTCTGAGTGGGCCTCTGAGGGATACACAAGAGGATGTGTATTAGCCATGGAGGTGGTGATTAGACATGGAGGTGGTGATAGACATGGAGGTGGTGTTAGACATGGAGGTGGTGATTAGACATGGAGGTGGTAAAAGGAAACGTCTAAATGCAAGCGCCAGAAAGTACAGGGAACAGAAGACTCCCTGGAAGCAAACTGCAGGGCAGGTCACCAACAGTCAACCAGATGGCACGATCTGACAGTCCCCAGCTCAAGGGATGCTTACACTAGCAATGTGGCAAAGCAGGTCTTGAGGCAGAGAACCAGCCAAGGCAGCTGGCCGCTGATCCGACCCCCAGAGAGCAAGAGAGAGCGAGATGGGGCTCGGCCCTGCCGAACCATTTATCTCTTTGCCCACCAATCAACCTGGACCTTATTAATTCCACATGTTCTTATTGGCCAGGTTGACACAATAACCCTACCTATCACAACTATCAAGCCGTATTTTCAAGAAACAGCAATATTTTTGACTGTGCAGAGAAGGGAGGCTTTGCTTATAGAACAGTCCCACAACTGCTGACCAGAAAGGAGCCAAAAGTAAGCAACTTCATACCAAAATTCTAACCTTCAATGAAGTCCAGTCCTCCCCACACACAAACCAACTGCAACCAGCTGGGTCAGGCAAGAAGAAAACCCAGCCTTCCTCAAAAAGGAGTGTTCAAAAAGGAAACACCATGGGATTTACACAAGGAAAATGAGAGAGAAGAGTCGAGCAGAGGAGTTCTCAGAAGAATGTTTTCACACAGCAGATAAAAAATGTGTCACCAAATGTTTCACCATAAGCTGTTTAGAGTCATTTGGCAATTATCTCAGTGAAGCAAAAGCACCAATCGGAGCCAAGAGAGGATTCAATGTCTGCAATATAAAAAGAGGACAAAAGAGGTGTCGAGGGGGGTGTTCATTGTGATACATAGAGAGGTGATCGATACTGTTTAAAAGGGGGGAGGGGAATAATCATGATAAGTAAAGTTGTCCTCATGAAGGTAACTACCAGAAAAAAATACAAGCCTTCCCAATCATCAGAAGAGAAAGGGGGGGGGGGGGGACAAACCGGGAGAACCCTGGTTTTTGTCAACAAACATAAAAGCAGGAAGCATACCATGAAACAATGAAGAAAGTAAAACCAAACATATCATTATGTGCTAACAAGCTATACAGTACATGGTTATTAAAAGGAAACGACTTCAGATTGTCCCACAAAGAATAACCAACTCGGCTTCCTATAAAAATCACATCTAAAACAAAGGCATTTAGAAAGGCTGAACTAAAAAGATAGTCAATATCATACTAGATGCACAGAAAAATGAAGCAAGTCATGATCTTAACATCTGAAAGGCTGAATTCAGATGAAAAGCATTAACTGAGACGAAGAAAGATCATTTATAATACTGAGAGGTACAATTCATAATTAAGTGACAATAGTTATGACTACTGATGCAGAAAATTGGCTGGCATTAATATTTACTAAGCAAAAGTAACAGAAGATAGGAGAAGAAATAGGAAAAAGCAGGTTGGTAGTAACAGTGTTTAATTCAACTCTTTGTGATCAAATGACTAATAAACAAGTTTACAGAAGATCCCCCCTCTCAACAAAAACCTTAATGAGGTACATTTAATATCTACAGTCCAAACTATAAAACCACACACAAATATACATAAAACAAAGGGCCACTGCGTTGTTTAAAATCAGGAGATATGTAGGTCAGGGTGGTAACTTTCCACCATTCTCAGTCAATCTGTACGCTGAGCAAATCATCCAAGAGGCTGAATGTCTGCCGAAGAGCGTGCCATCGGGATGGGCAAAGTCTCATGAACAACTTGTGATATGCAGACAGCACGGCTTTGCTTACCCCCAAACCAAGAGGCCTGGAAGCACTTGCTGATGAAGACCGAAGACTAAAGCCGCCGGCATGGAAGACAAGTCAGCATAAAAAAAACAGACACTCCCAGCATTCCTGGTCCAACGGACAACATCAGGCTACCTGGAGAACAGGTCAAAACTGTCCCGGATTTCATTTCACTCGGTTCCATCGTCAAAGCCAATGGAAACAGCAGTCCAGAGACCAAACAGGTTATTACACTGGGACAACAGGCCGCACAAGACCTCCCTAACGCGTTCCAGAGCAACGATGCCTCGTTGAGGACTAAGGTGCACCTGGTTGCAGCCATGGTACTTTCAGTTCTTCGTATGCGTGTGAAAGCTGCACAACGAAGAAGGGAGACTGGAGGAATCATGAATGATGGCGTGGGCAGAGAATATTGAAAGTGTCACGTGTGGACTGCCAAAAGAACAAACAAATGTGTCTCGCAGGTTGTAGAGCCAGAATGCTCCTGGGAAGCAAGACTTTGCCTCTGAACATGTCACCAGGAGAGCCCACACCCTGGTAAAGGACATGCTGGGTCAAGTAGAGGGTCTGCAAAAAAGAGCAAGACCTCCGGTGAGAGGGATTGGCACCGAAGCTGCCGCAATGAACTTGGCAGAGCAGCACTGGTGGGGAGGACGCAGGATAAGGACATTTGACTGCATGGGTGGGGTCACTTGCTATGACTCAGCGCTGACTCGATGGCAAATAAAGAAAAGGTCTTGATTTACAGTGCACACCGAGTAAACAAATGATAAATGCATTCCCTGACCATATTGCACCGAAAACTAGACGTGAATAATAAAATCAAGATAAATAAATAAAAAGCCCTCACCACTTGAATGCTGCATGTCATCCTTGCGCAGGGGCCATGCTAATCTTCTTTGTATCGTTTCAGTTTTAGTATATGTGCTGCTGAACCCAGTACCACCGCCTGAAGTGTTTATGCCTTTTAAAAATAAATCTTAAATTAAAAAAAAGAAATATAATTAATTGTGGCAGAAGAGCTGGAAATGATGATAATTAAAGCAATATGTATGAATCCTATGGGATATAGTTCAATATCAAAAGAAAAACATATTGTACAAAACACTAATGTTAATAATCCAGTGTGCAGCACTATGAATGGGTTAAGCCTCCAATTCTAGAAGCTATAAAACTAATGAAATAGGCCACCGGAAAGCAGAAGGAGGGTGTTAAGAGTTAAGAGCAGATGGTGCTATGTTACTTTAAGAAGAAGAAAACTTAGGGCAAATAAGTCCAAGTGCTGACTCTTGGGAAAATACGTCAGTAATCTACTTAGTATGGGCAAAAATCCATAAAAAAGAGAAAGGATATGGATTGGATGTGCAGACACAGAAGGAATTAAAAGACTATTCAACGGTTTGTAAATGCACCTGACAATTTCAATAAAATACACAATTACATACTGAAAGGCCAACAGTTCAAAACCACCAGTAGACGGTGAAGCTTTCTGCTCCCCTAAAGATTTGCAGTCTCAGGAAATCCTATCTAGACAGCTATGAGTTGAAATAGGCCAGATGGCTAAATTGACTTTAAAACAGATAAATTCTAAACACACTGGCTACGAAAGAATAAGGAGGAAAATTTGGCAAAATTTCCCCCCATAAACTTCCAGGCAAGACATTTTTAGAAGATAGTATTCTAAGCCTGTATTTTTTCAAAGAAAAGGGAAACAAGAATTTTGAAAGATATTTAAACTTTTTCAGCACATAGATAAAGAAGGAAATCTTGTAAATTCTTTTGAAGGAAGCAAACATAACATTTCGTACACAACCCAATGATAGACCAGCAACCTGATGTACATCACAGCAAAAGTCTAAATGAAATGACAGGCTAAGACCAAGTAATAGTTCCTTCCAGTATAGTGCAAAGAAGAATCAATATCAAAAATCTATTAATACGTTCACCATATTAATATATACAAGGAGAAAAACATGACATGATTATATCCTCAGATGCCAAATGAACATATGATAGAACTCAATAGTCTTCCTTTTTTCCCCACTTTAATTTAAATATAAAATATGTACTGTGAAGAGCACAAATCTAAAGGATAGAATTCAAAATATTTTTGTGTTTATACTAGAGTGCTTCAAAAAGTTCATGGGAAAAGGAAATTTTCCAAATGGAACTCTTCCAAGAACTTTTTGAAGGCCCTTGTATATGCATTTATATAAGGTACAAATAAGGGAGATGGCACATACACTGGGTTGGCACTCAAACTCACTGCCATGAAGTGGGTGCCAACTCATATTGACCTGACAGGAAGGGGTAGAACTGCGCCTGTGGATTTATTTCTGAGACTGTGATTGGTTATGAGACTAGAAAGCTCCATCTTTCTCCTGCTTGAGAGGCTGTTGGTATTGAACTTTGGACCTTGCTCATTGCAGCCCAATTCATAACCACTGTGCCACCAGGGCTCCTCGTGGACTGGCATAGTTGTTGCAATAATGGACTCGATCACAAACGATTGTGAGGATGACCTAAGACTGGGCAGTATCGTACTCTCTTCCACATAAAGATGCCATGAGTTGGAGCACACAGGATGGCACTAGTCCACAGCCACCACCATGATGGTGCATTTCCAGAAGATTCCCCGTGTACCTTTACAGTCAACAATTCTCCCATGCAAGTAACCACTGGTCTCACTTTGATGGCTAGGAGTTACCTTTGTCTGCTCATGAACTCCATATAAAGGAAATCCCATACTACACACCTTTTCCCACATTAATTTGTTAAAAACTTTTTGTTAAGTCAGAATAGATAGCTATTCTTTTAGCATATACTCTCTTTCTCTGGACCTTGAAGTGTAATGAGGCGATGTTAGCAGCATTTCCATTAATAGAAGGAACACAGAGAAGACGTTCACTGTCTGCACTACGATTTAACCGGGTTCTAGAAATGCTAAGCAACACAATTATAGGTATTAGATTTAGAGACCTTATAAAGGAAGGGCTAAAACTATTATTATTTAAATAGGAAACAAAAAACCCCAACAAGGACAACATGAACAAAACACAAACCATTATAGCAAGACAATTCAGTAAGTTGCCTGGAAAGAAAATTTTGTACATTTTTGGATAGATGCTGTCAAATCGATTCCAACTCATAGTGACCCTATGTTCAACAAAAAGAAACACCACCCAGTCTGCCCCACTCTCACAATTGTTCTTATATTTGAGCCCGTTGTTGCAGCCATTGTGTCAAACCATCTTGTCAAAAGTCTTCTGCTTTTTTGCTGCCCTTCTACTTTACCAAGTATGATGTCCTTCTCCAGGGACTGGTCTCTCCTGATCACATGTTCAAAGTACATCAGACAAAGTCTCTCCACCTTTATTTCTAAGGAGCATTTGGGCTGGTGAAAATTAAAGGAAAAAAAATCAATCCTCGAGTTTCAATATTGAAAGACTATGAGAAAAATATTGGATGATTCAGGAAGTATCAAAAGAAGATGGAAAGAATGCACAGTCATTGTACCAAAAAAACTTGTTGCTCTTTCACCTTCTGGATGGTGGACCGATTCTTAGTCACCTTTTTCTTCTGGACCTGACCTCACCCCAGGACAGTATTAGAATCACGAGCCATTGCAGATCAAAAGGGCAGAATTTACCCCAGGACAAAATCCAGAGGGTTAGGAAAGAAGGAGGGATGGAGAGGAAGTGATGTTACACCGAGGGCCTTGCAATAGGAGAATTAAAAAATAAAATGTGCATAAATTGTTTAATGTGAAATGAATGATCTATTCCATAGACTGTCATCTAATGCACGATGGAAAGTTAAAAAAAAAAAAAAAAAAAGACCGGAACGAAAGATTTCCAAAGGTTTGAGAAGACAAGGTAAAGGATTAGGATGAAATGTGCCAAGAGGTAAAGAACATGCTCACTATTTCTCAAGCTGTAAGAGCTGAAGAAGAAAAAAAAAAGCAAGGCACAAGCTGCAACTGTGATATCTTCCAATGGGCCGAATCTTGAACAACACAAAAACCATCGACAGAAGATGCAGGAACTATCTAGCCACGTTACTAACTAGAATAGATTGACATTCAACTACTTCAGGTGGTAAGTAGCATGTGACCAAGAACTGATGGTATTGAAGGAAGAAGTTGATGGTGCATTGGTGAAAAAAAGAATCCAGGAGTTGACTGAATACCAATGGAGATGTTTCAACAAGTGGCCCTAGCACTGGAGGTGTCCATTCAGCTATGTTAAAAAAAAATTTACCTTGGTCAGGTCTACTGACCTGAAAGAGATCAATATTTATTCCTATTCCAAGGAACAGTGAACCAACAGAATGTAGACATTATTGTACACTATCATCAATAAAACATACAAGTAAAACTTTGCTGAAAACAATGTCAACATATTTTTATATGTTAAAAATGCAGTACCTCATGTGGGAACTGCTAGAAAGGCAAACCAGCTTCAGAAGAGGACACAGAATCGGGGATACTTGTTGATGACAAATGCAACTTGATTGAAAGCAGAGAATACCAGAAAGACGCTTACCTATGTTTTATTGACTATTCAAAGACATTCAGTTGTGTGGATCATAATAAGTTATGGATAACATTGGTAAGATGGGATTGGGAATGAGAAGTACAAAACACTTCACTGGAAAAGACAAAGAGGAAGTCATTATTCAAGAAGACCAGGAAACACTGATGATTTAATGTCAAGAAAGGTGTGTGTCAGGGTTATATCCTTTTACTGTACTTATTCAATCTGAATGCTGAGAAAATAATCCACGAAACTAGACTGTATGAAGAACAATTCAAACTCAGGATTGAACCGGACTCATTGACAACCTGCAATATGCAGATGATACAACCTCGCATGCTGAAAAGTAA
>NW_022111363.1:8822986-8824959 GCF_000313985.2 Echinops telfairi | reverse complement strand
TCTGTTGGAAGGAGTACAGCCAGAACGTCCTTTATAAGGTAGGTTGGCAAGACTTCAATCGTCGCACATACTTTGGGCATGTTATCAGGAGAGACCAGTCCTTGGGGAAGGACATCCTATTTGCTAACACGAAAGGTCAGCAATTGAGAAGAAGACCCTCACTGAGATGGATTGGCACCGCAACTTGAACCACTACCGTGGGACGGACGGTCTGTGAAGATGTTGCAGGACTGGGCGGTGTTTTGGTCTGTTGTACATCAGGTCACTATGAACTGACTCAAAAGCAACTAACAGCAACAATGATGTATTGAGAACTTTCTGTGTTCTGGAACTTTCTTAGAATATTGCACGTATTAGTATCTGTAATCCTAACCCAGTGAAGTATCCTTCTTTCCATAAAGGAGCAAACGAAGGCCCAGAAAATTTATTTCAGGGCACAGAGCTAGGAAGCATATGAGCCGGATCCAATTCCAGCACTTCTATTCTCCAGTCCCAGCAGCGTGGCTCTCACCTACATTGCTGTGGACCACTGTTGCTTGGGAGTGCCTGCAATGTGGGTGCTGTGTTAACACAGATCAAGATCAGTCCTGGTCCTTCAGAGAACCCGGTAGGGGCACACAGCCAGCGAGCACTTCCTTTAGTCATGATTGTGTGGGTGGAAGGCAAAAATGATGGCATTATGCACAGCTCCTCTTAGATTTGCTCTGCACGAAATCTCACACACCTCCTGAATGCTGCCCATTCCACTGCTCTGATTCCCTCCAGGCTGCTGTCATAGCATAGCCACATCTCGACAACAGTCTTCCTTCAATGGGAGGCTGTCGGAGTAATGTGTTCCTGCTCACACTATATTTTACATAAGTAAACATGCTTATTATAGGAGACCATTTAAATACCCTAATGCAAAAAGAAGATGCCTTTCCAATGCTCTCTTCTGTCTTCAAAGGGCAAGGCAGGATAAAGTCCAGGAACCTTCATGCTCTAGTCTTCCCGGTTGCCTTGCCCTCTGATGTGCAGAATGATGAACTTCATTACATTTCTGATTGCTTCAGGGCATTTGTCTTCCCTGGGCCTTCACCTATACGAGCTCTTATGCTTGGGATGCCTAATGGCACATCCACCTGGCCAACTCCTGCTCTTGCTCCAAAACTCAACTCAAGGATGGGGAGTGAGTATAGATCGAATTGTGCCTCCTCCTAAATATGTACTGTAAATCCTAACCACTGTATAGGATTACTTTTGTTATGTTAATGGGACCGTATCTGTACAGGGTGTGTCTTAAGCTAATTACTTGTGAGGTCTAAAAAGACTGGATTTGGCATAGAAGCAAGTAAGCCAGAATGGGGAAGGATAGATACCACATGGAGATGTCTGAGGAAGGCTAAGAAATCTAGAAAAATGAAGAGCAAGATATTCCACCAGAACATGCAGAGAACCTTCTAGAGCCTTCTAGATTCCTTAATTCAGTTAGTTTTGCTGCTAACTGAAAAGATGCTGGTTCATTGACCCTGCAGGAGAAGGGCGTGAGGGTCAGTCAGCCCTCATAAAGACTACACCCTGGAAAGCCCTATGAGGTTGCAATGAGTAGGAATCAACTCAACAAGAGTGGGTTTGGTTTTTTGTTTCCCTCTCTGTAATTGTCCAGGATACACTATAGTATTGTTTGTCTTTTGTACCCAATGGTTAGAGACTTGCCTTGGTCATCTTTCTATGTTTGTCAGTGCCTAGTACTTTGTTGAATGACCTAGTTCTTCCTGAGCGACTGATGGAATGGCATGTTAAGGTTGTTATATGCCTACCAGGATTGCCTTTATATCTTTTAGGCTTACCCCCACTAAGTTGCTTTCCTGAGCATCCATTGTCAGCTCTACTCCCGAAGGCCATCTGTTACACTGTTCCCTTTGTGTTTCTCAAGGAAGTACATCTGCCAGTATTTTCCCCCTGGTATAGTCCCCTTCTACAATGACTCAGCC
>NW_022111363.1:8811521-8821626 GCF_000313985.2 Echinops telfairi | reverse complement strand
GTACAAATGTGCTGGACACAATGGATGGATTGTGATAAGAACTGTACAAGCCCCCAATAAAAAAGAAAACTAGAATCTACTAATGAATTATGAGAGGCTCTACAATTATGAGAGGTTCTACAGTGAAGGACGTTGAGGTATAGGGGACCTGGCTCACTACTGAATAGAGCCTCATGTGTGGGCTCAGCTTCATGTTGTAAAGTAGACCCGCCCTGCTGAGCCCAGCCAACCCAGAGAATTGTGAGAATAAGCCACTACTGTTCATGTTAGTCACGAAGTTAGGGGGCATATTGTTACGCAGCATTAAGTAACCGAAAGTCAGCAGGGAAGCCCCACACCCCAGACAAGGGATGCATCCACACCGCCTCGCTGATGACAATCATAGCTGGTCACTGGAGCTGTCCTACATGCCGAAGTCATTTGCTGCCAGCAAAATCCAGACCTACGTGAGAGAAGATGGGAGCGCCCGATCTAAGCCCAAACATAAAACCGCAGAGGTGCATGGGTGCGAGCTGCCTCTGTCAGGGAGGCCAAAGGAGGCTCGAGCTGTGTTTTGATGCTTCCTTTGTCTGGAGCTTCCACGCATGCGCACCTGGCAGCAAAAGCACCGGAAACCCAGCCTGCCAGGACGTCCGATGTTAGAGAAGGCGGTGCCTTGTTCAGCTCTACCACCAAGTCTGTGCTCTGGCTCTCTTCCCTAGCAGGTGGGGCCCTTGCTCCTGTGCCCTGGCCCACACCCCATGTGCGTGGCACTGTGCACAGACTGCTGCCAAGGGCATCAGAAGCAGCCTGGGAACTTGCAGGCAAGCAAACGGAGCACCGAGTAAGAGAGAATACTGCAGCCCGGAGGGCCAGGTCTTAGAGCAAACCTTTAGGGTCGGGATTTTTCTACAAGAAAAAAATGCTGATTTTTCTACAAGATCTACTCCCTTAAGACTAAGATCACGTCTGTCTCCTGTGACTCTTCTTTAAATTAGAAGTAAATCAGTGTCATTTGAATGAATAGTTTCTTTTCCCAGTAGAGAACTCTTTGAGAGCCTGAATTATGTCTGTCTTAGCAGGTTCTCAGCACGCACACGCACAGTGAATGAATGGATCGCCAGCCCCGTGAAACGTACACAGGATTTCTTGGCAACGATGCTGAGGATGCTGTTTCGGCTTCCTTGTCCCAACAGGGCATCAGTGAGAAAGCACTGGTACTGTGGTTCCAGTTCGTTCGCGCACAGGTTTATTCTACAGGAGATGTGTTTGCACATGTCTTTGTGATCCAGTTCTCTCGGCAATTCATTTGCCTTCATTTTGTTAGAGCGCCATACTTTTCATGGGGAGGGGGGAATGTTTTAAGGTTAAAAAAAAAAAAAAAGAGAGATTTAAAAGGGAAAAAAACCTCAAATGGGCATTTTCCCAAATCATTGAAGCTTTGCAACAAGTTTTCAGGATGGCTGCTCTAATTTTCAAGTGCCCAAGCACTTTAAGGCAGTCTGGAAAGATCTCATAGATGGATTCAAGACGGAGAGCTCTGCTCAGGTTACAGCTACTGTTTAAGGGAGGCCCCAAAGGGGTAATCTTGGTAGATCCTCTGGAAAGACTTGGGGAATTTATAGGGGCTTCTTTGAAAGGAGTTTCAGGAAAATTGAAAACCACACTGGTGAGGAAAAGCCCTCTCAAAGCTGTGCCCGAGGAATTCTTTCCCCATCACGACATTGTCCCTGCTGATTCAAGGGCGGCAAAGGCTGTCCTGTGAAACGTTCATTGGAAACCTTGCCTCACCCGCCTCTTCAGCTCTGCGCTTGTCTTTTCAGACTGCCCTTTGTCCCCAGGACTCAAAGAACATTCAAAGAGCATGGTCTGGGTCCCTCAAGGGTGCTCCAACGGCGGTTTTCATGTGTGGGGATGAAAGAGCACCGACGCTTCCAGGGGAGAGTCAGAGCTCTGCACACGCCATGTTTGTAAGTGCACAGACCTAGAGGGAGGGGTGTGTGGAGCAGCGGCAGCTTCAAGTTCTGAGCTTCGTGTTTCGCAGGAGTTCCTATGATTTTCCCATACTACCTTGTGACCTACCCACTTGTAGATTCGGTCTCTGTGCCCAGAATTCCCTCTCTCCTTGTCTACCTAACACAGGACCTTCTCGCCAGCTCTAGAACAGTGAGTTAATGTCAGACCTTTTTGAGCCTCGTTTGCCACTCCATGTATGGGAGATAACACTTGCCTTCGGAAGCCGGTTTAACGATTAAGTGAGATCCTGCCTATGAGATGCTTGGCACACAGTCTGACTCAGTAGATGCTAGTTGGCTTTCTCTGAATTCCGGTGAGGACGTCCAGGGCCATTGCCTCGCACCATATTCTCAGTGCCCGGTACGGAGGAGCCAGTCTTCCTTACGGTCATCGGTGTCATAAAGGAGTTGGGCAGTGATGGGAGCCCCTGGGAGAGCCAGATCCACACACCTCAGCCTGTAAGGTGTATAGTCCAGCTTGGGGCCTTGGCAAGGTGTCTCCTTGGTCAGTGAGTCTGGGAAGGGGTGGGATTTGGCATCTTACAGGCACTCAATGCATTCAGAGGCCACAGCATCAGCCCTGGGATGAGTCAGAGGGGAGCCCTGGGGAGCCATGAAAGGGATCAGGGGTTGCTCAGAGGGTCATCAACACATAGGTTGCTGTGTAGTGGCCCCTCTGGCTACTGGGAAGTGAGATCTGACACCAGTAGTTCTAGGGTTCTTCCCTAGAGATCGAACAGCTGAACCACAGAGAATGCCCAAACTGTGCATGGACTGGGACTCGGACAGACCCTAGAGGGCAGAAGAGAACTGCCCCTGTGGATTTCTACAAATCTTTATGGGAGTGGAACATCTCATCATTTTCCTACAGAGAGGCTGGGGATTTCAAACTGCTGACATTGTATTTCGCAGCCCAACTGGTCGCCCACTATGCCAACAGGCCTCCCAGAGGAAGCCTGGGCAGTAGTGGAGGTGGAGGGTCACCCTGAGTCATTCCGACAGATTCACAGTTCAACTGCAGTGGATGGAGGGAGGGGTGAGGCGGCAAATTCCCTCCTGTCGTCGTGGCTCTAAAGATTAATGTCTGAAGAGTACATTTCCCAACTGCAAACCTCTGAGCCTCTTCTTCCCTTCTCCAGGGCAGTTAGAGAAAACGACTAATCACAGAAGGCCGGATTACAAGGGTTCTTCTGATGAACCAGAATTCCTCCCTGGGTTGTAGCAAACGATGGGGAAACCTAGGCTCTGCTTTAAAGTGGTCTCAGTCCACTGGGCCAGGTCTGCCAGCGGGCTCCTGGTGCACTCCTTCCCACCTCCTTGCCTGCTAGGGGCAAGATCAGCAGTTCTAAACCACCAGGCACTCTGAGAGAGGGCTTTCTACTCCACTCAAGAGTTAGTCTCAGAAGGCACAGGGGGACGTTCTACCCTGTCCTGCAGGGGCTCCATGAGTCATAATTGACTCAATAGCAGTGAGTTTTGTTTTAGCAAATTGCATTTAGTCATAAAAATAACAACCCAACACCTCCCACGAAGGTATTGCCATTCCCACTGTAAACATATAGAAACCAGAGCTTGGACACAGTCGTGGTCACAGGCCAAGGGAGAGCCCACATCTCTGAGATGCAGAAGGGGTCTAACGTTGAATCATGCGGGCGACCTCCAGAGATCTCTCCATCCGACCCAGCCTCCTGGGCCTCCGGACCCTGTCATACACGAATCACAATAGACCCACAGCGCCCCACAGACAGGACGAGCCCGAACTGCCCCCCGTGAGTTTTCGAAGTGGTGACTCAGGGGAGCTGGTGATTTCAAGCAGCTCACCGCGTGGTCAGCAACCCAACCTGTCCTTGAACGACCTTGCCGGGCATGCACCCTGTGATCAAATGTGGCCCCTATCCTGAGCCATCCCCGCGATCAATTGTGGGTCAGATTGGTGTGACCATTGGGCTTGCATTGGCTGATGGCCAAAGGTAGGTTCCCAGCCTTTCTTTTCCTGGTCTGTCTTAGTCTAGACCTTTGGGGCTCGAATGACCCTTTCACAGGGGTCGCCTGATTCATAACAGTAGCAAAATGGCAGTGATGAAGTAGCAACGAAAGTAATTTTATGGTTGGGGGTGGTCACCACAACCTGAGAAACATGAGCATGTATTAAAGGGTGGTGGCATTAGAAAGCTTGAGAACCACTGGCAGACGCTCACTGCAACCTTCTCAACAGGCCGACAGCACGCCAGCCTGCCCTGGCAGAAGGCACACCAGCTTTGCCTGCAACTCCATCTCTTGGGGAGGTGAGAACCGTACCACCGAACTCCCACCACTGCCCCTCTTCAGACCAACCATGATCAATCGCTTAACCTCAAACGAATAATGACATGCCCCCCTCCCCTTTTTCATCTCCTGAAGGTCTGGCATGGGGCCTTAAACACTTGTCTGAGAAAACTTGTCAAACAAACCTACCTGGGTTTTACGAAGGTTTTGGTTAAGAGTGGTAACATGCGGAGGTCCTGGCAGCCCACCCTCACAGCCCGAGAAGGAGGAGGGAGGTTCAAGGTGACGGTGACGGCCCCCTCCACCCACACCCCACTGCACACGGGTCCCACGGCTGTCTGTCTATGTCAAATGTTCTGAGCAACGGCTGGGGACTTCAGCTCCCCACACAAAGGGAGTTCAGAGCTGTCAGCCCCTCTCCCACAATGCACTAGATGCCGAGGAGCAGGTGATAATTGCACCTCTGTCACCCCCATCACCTCTGAGCGGGCTGGTTTTCTCTGAAAACAAATGTTGTGCTGCCTAGAAATCACACGTTGAGCTTCAGTTAAGGAAATCCACAGGCGAGGCTGATGTTGTGTGTGACAGAGCACAGCTAGGAAGCCCACGCTGGAAATGGCCTGGGACCTCGAGGATGGGGCAGAGGCCGGAGGGCCCCTGAGGAGACTGTTTCCCACTACCCCGACAGGGCTCGTTCCCCCCACACAGCCATCTCTCTTTTGCTGAAAGATAAACTACCTAAAAATAAAGTACCTTCACCCAGGGTTCTCAGCTCCACTCTTGGAAGAGTGCACACAAGAAGCCTCAGCGCGCTTCCCTGCAATGTCTCTTGGTGCGTTTGGGAAGCTCTCCCGATCGGCCTCTTTGAAGTCAAGGCTGCTCTCCAACTGCTCTGCTCCCCGGCACTTTGAGCCCTTGATGTGCAAGTTTTCCAGCCTGCCCATTCTCCAGGTCTTCCCATCCTCAGGCCTCACTGCCACGTGTCTCTGAAGGGGTCAAAAAGTGGCAAGGGGAGCTGACTATGAGAGTCCAGAAACACGCACTCAGATCTCACACCAGATTCACGTGCACCTCAGCGATTTCCCCAAGGAGCAGGCGTAGTGACACATGATGACCGAAGTAGTTAGTTTATTGTGCCAACCTGCCAAGAAGTACATGGCGCATTAATTGAAGGGCGGAGGGATAATTAACTTGGTGAGCCTCACCTTTCTACTTCTCGGGTCTCTTGCTTTGTGATGGTCGGACCAGGGTGCAGCTGCCTTAGCCAGTTCTCTGCTTCAGCTGGCAAGGCTCACTTCCTGCAAGACATCCCTGAGGAGAGGCCACATGGACCTACCCCGATGCAGCCCTGGGTGCTGGAGCAGCCGTGTGGAGACCCCTGCCAGCACTGAGATGCTTACACATTCACTGACTCGGCTTTCCTCCTGCAGTTGACATCATTGCCTCTGTTTTGTGAGATGGAGGAGGACTTATGTGAGATGTGTCGGACATATGGGTTAATGTTGGACTTGTGGGCTTGGGCAGCACTAGGTTGGGATGTTTTCTTGATGTGCACTTAACCTTTATATAAAACTCATACATGAGTGTCTGTGGATTTGCTTCTCTAATGTACCCAGACTGACACAATAACAATAAGCACCAAACCAGCTGTCTTCTTCCCGTTGGCTCGGACTCATGGCGGGGCCTCACCAAGTGGAAGGAGAGCATTACTCCATGGGGTTTTCTGTGGCTGGGATTTTAGAAAGGAATTGGCATGCTTTTCTTCCAAAACGCTTCTGTGTGGACTCAAGCCTCCAGCATTTTGGGGGGCAGCCAACTGTGTTAACTGTCATCCCACTTAGGGATGCCCACCAGGATAATAATAATAATAGTGAAATGTCAATTGAGTATTTGATTCAGGCCCAAACATTGGGTTGTCCCATAATCCCTATGAGATATAGGCAGCTATGACGCCGCTGTCACTCTATCAATAAGAAAACAAAAACTTAACATCTCACAGAGGTTAAGAAGCTACCCAAGTCTCAGGGGAAACTGACGTGTTGAAGAGACACTGCAGTCCATATCTGGGTGATTCCAGTCATCCAGGCTTTCCACCAGTCTTCTACAACGGTTCCCATACAAAGTCATTTACTCTTGTTTTACAGAAAGCTACACAGACACTCCAAGGATCCCTGGCCGTGTCAGGGGTTATGTGTGGGGCTACCAACAGCCAGGTCAGCAGTTCCCCGTAGAGAAAGACAAGGCTTTCTACTCTCAGAAAGGTTTGCGATCTCAGAAACCCACTGGGGCAATTCTACTCTGTCCTTTAAGGACCCTGTGGTGGGCATCAACCCGAGGGCAGTGATTTTTAGTCTGACACACACACTCCAGCGTAGCTCTGCTCAGTCACACACGTTCACAATGACATAAGCAGGTTCAGGTTAAGAGTCGAGATCCTAAAAAAGTGTCCGATGTTCTTCTTGTTGTTAGCAGCTGTCGCCCCAGGGTCCTGGCAGTCCTAAACACAGCAGCACAAAACCCTGGCCAACGCCGTAATTAGTTGAGAATCTGACTGTTGTGACCCATAGGAGTTTCATTGGCTGGTTTTCAGAAGTTGCCCACCAGGCCTTTCTTCCTGGCTTTAGCCCGAAAGCTCTACGGGAACCTGTCAAGCTACCTAGCAACAAGCTAGTCTCCACTGACAGATAGGGGATGGCTGGGGAGGAAGTGCATTGGCCAGGAAGCAAACTTGGTCTCCTGAAAACCAGGTGAGACTTCTACTACGGGACCCCCCTCTAAGATGTCAGAGTCCGGTTAAAATGCCTGCTTTAAAAACCCACAGGAATATCTTCGTGGGCCTCCCTAACGGAACCTGATCAACTTCAGCTACTACTGCTTTCTATTGCAAAGACTAGCACACAGGGAAAAGCCATAGCCACCCAGCCGTAGACACTCCTTGTTCGCCTCGGCATTGTAATCTCTCAGAGAGCAGAGTGAGTGAGCAGGCAAGCAGAATGGAATTCAAGTCTAAGTCTCAAGAACCCATAGCCAGGCCATCTCAAAGGCCCTGGTCATGGGCTCCTTTCACCTTCATGAAGGCAGATGGCTAAACCTTGGCAGAAAAGAGAGGTGGAGCCCATGACCTGGAACT
Organism: Echinops telfairi; assembly: GCF_000313985.2. NCBI lineage: Eukaryota > Metazoa > Chordata > Mammalia > Afrosoricida > Tenrecidae > Echinops > Echinops telfairi. The sequence goes on along the minus strand of NW_022111363.1, from coordinate 8,814,237 downwards.
CCAGAGGAAGACAGCTGTTGAGGGATGACTTTCAAAAATAAAATCTTGACAATACAATCGCAAATGACTGTGATGTGGAGGACGTGTGACGTGCAGGATGAATACAGAATTGTGACACAGGCTTTTCAGTGTAACGGCAGGAACGCTGAAGCGCCGCGGCAGAGGACAACCACACAAAAGGCACTCTTGGGCGGAGGCGGAGCCTGAGAACAAAGGGCTGGCCAGAGCCTCCCCTCCACCTATCAGCTGGAGAACCCAAGGTCCTTTGCTTGGCCTCTCTGGACCTTGGTTTCCTTTTCTGTAAGATGGATCACTCTTATGCTGCAGGTTCAATGTGAGGATCATATCAGACAATGTATGAAAAAAATAAAGGGTGTCAAAAAACATGGTGTGCTTTCTCCTGTCCTCCCAGAAAGGGTCCCCTGTGAGCTCCCCTTTGCTGCCATCTTTCTGTCAGAGACAACGATCCTCAGACTAGAATACTTTGAATCAGCACGGAGAAGGCAGACTTACAAATCAAGATAGCACCGGACTCTGAAATTGAGGCCAAGTCTCTTGAGCCAGATGGCTTCTCTTCCGGAGTTTGAGGACAAGCTGCATGCAATAGGAATGCCGATTTGCTGTTGTCAACCCCTGGAGGATCACACAGAATGGGGAACGAGGCAAAAGACATGGCTAGCACATTGTGGCAGGTACTTAGCTAAGATTTGTTGAATCTCGTTCAAAACAGGCTTGTGCTTGTGTTTGGTCCCAGGCAGTGGCTTTCAACTCATAGCAGCCCCTTGTCAGGGAGTAGAACTGGCCCCCTAGGGTTTCCGAGTCTGTAATCTTTAAGGACAAGAAACAGACCCCCTATGAGATAAATGGACACAGTGGCTGCAGTAATGGGCTCAAGAAAGCCATGGTTGTGTGGCTGGCGCAAGACCTGACAGTGCTTCTTTCTGTTGTCCACAGGGGAGTTCTGGTTAGAAACCTAACGGAAACCAACAGCCCCTTTTATGGGAGAGTATTGCCAGGCTTTCTTCCCTTACTCACTGCCACCAACTGGATGCCAACTCAGAGAGGCCTCTAGACCAGGCACGCCTGCCCCTGTGAGTGTCTGAGACTAACTCTTGTTGGGAGTAGAAAGCCTCATCATTCTCCCGAGGAGCGGATGGTGGTTTTAAACTTCTGACCTTGACGTTAACAGCCAAACCCATAGCCCACGACACCACCAGAAGCTTGCTGTTGTTGTTGTTGGACATCGTTGAGTCCATTCTGATGTATAGCAGTCCCATAGGACAGGTAGAACTGCCCCATGGAGTTTCTCGACTGCCATCTTTATGGGAGACTATCGCTAGCTCTTTTTTCCTGTGAGGTGGCTGGGTGGGTTCCAATCCCAATCCTTTGGTGAACAGCCAAGTGTTTCACTGTGATGCTACCAGTGATTGTCTTGATTTTCAAAAAGGGATAAAAATTGTGTCTGAGGTTCATCCCAGGTAAAAATCCCAAACTTCTCACTACACAGATGTGATTCCCTGGGAGCTGATGAGGGTCAGCCAAGCTCCAATCATCCATGACCTATCTCATTTCCTTTGCTGGTCAAGCTATTAGAAACATAGATGGAAAGCACAGTATCTTTGGGTTCATGGTCACAGATGGAGAGATGTGACTTGTACCATAATAAACACAGCCAGTGGTAACTGACGGGGTGGCCACATATAAAAGGCAGAGTAACTGTGCTAACACCAGTCTGGCTGGAAGAAGTCCTTGAAGTACAGAGGCCGGGCTTTCCCCTTGACCTGTTCATGTTTTGATTGTCCACCAGGTGAGGGCAGAGACAGGTGACAGATGAGGGAAAAATAAAGCAAGCAGGGGCAGTTTGTCTGTTCATGAACAGAGTTGTGATCCAGCTACATCTGTATGAGCTGCATGGGGAGTCATAAAAAGCAACATCTTTCATAAATCCTATTCTTTCCCAAGGCTCAGAGTTGTCCCAGCTGGAAGCTTCTCCCTCTCACTCATTTCCCTAAATCCACACACCCCTCAAATGCACGACAACTTTCTCCTAAATACGTCTCAGACCATTCTCCTGCATTCAGACTTCCTGTCCCTTATCATGCTAGGCAAAGATATAGTCAAATGTTTAGAATCTTTTCAGACAGAGTTGTGTGGGGAATGCTGTGTATTTTTGTATTTATTTAACACGTTGGAATTTCAGCTTCCTCTGATATAATAAGGGGCTAATAATACTACTCTCCTCAGAAGTTTTAGGATTTATGAAACAATGCTTGCAAAATGCCTAACTCTGTGTGTCTAGTGGGAAACAGAATCCATCAACATTAGACAGCATTACTGGTTCAGCAGTTAAGTGCTCATCTGCTAGCTGAAAGATTGGTGGTTCAAAGCCACCCACTGGCTCTGCAGCAGAAATAGCCAATGATGTACTTTTGTCAAGATTACAGCTGAGAAAACCCTATGGGACAGTTTCCCCTGTCCCATGGGGTGGCTATCAGCCCGACTGCACCACTTTTCCTGTTAAGTTGTGATAACACATTGGACTCCACTTGCCCAGAGCATTGTCTGTCTCTCCCCAGAGGATGACCAACTCCACAACCTAACAGTGGTCCTTCCCAGAGCAAATGACACCACTCTGCTGTGCCCCATGGTAAAGCTCCAACTCCTTAACCCAAACCAAAGCAAACCCACTACCGCTGAGCTGATGCTCACGGTGACC
>NW_022111363.1:8808147-8809386 GCF_000313985.2 Echinops telfairi | reverse complement strand
CTCATTACCAGCAGCACCTGCCTTTAACTGAGCGTTAACCCACCTTGTTCTATGGACCGTGCAGATGAGGAAGACGGAAGAAAAACTGACGCCTTGAAGTATATTGTTAATGAAGAATAGGTACTGAAAGAACGCACGAAAGTGTCTTGGAAGAAGTACAGCCAGGATGCGCCTTAGAAGTAAGACAGGTGAGACTTCTCATGCATTTTGGACATGTCATCTGGAGAGAGCGTATCCGGAGAAGGACGTCATTTTTGGTAAAGTGGAGGGGGAGTGCAAAAGCAAAGATCCTCAACAAGACGGACTGACAAGGTGACTGCAACCCCGGGTTCAAACGCAGGAAGAATGGTTAGGATCGTGCAGGCCTGGGCAGTGTTCTTGTTTTATTGTACGGAGCATTGCTATGCGTCAGAACGAACTGAATGACTCCTAAAAACAATGACACCATTCTTCTTACCAGCTACGATGGGGAGACTTTGGCTCACCCACTTCGAACACACACCACCGGAAAAGATCAGTGACTAGAAACGGGCATCGCGTTTGGTAAACTAGGAGGTCCATGACGAGGAGGGAAGCCCTCAATGAGATGGATCGACGCCATAGCCACTACAGTGGACTCAAACATGCCAGCGACCAGGAAGATGGCAGAGGATTGAGCAACGGCTCGATGTGTGGTACCAAAGGGTTCCATGAGTCGAAACTAACTCAATGGCCACTAACAATGACATCAACCCACTTGCCCACACTCTGCTCCCCGTGGACCTGGATAGCTGTGTCCAGGGATGCTTGTTCAGTGTTAGAGACAACACAGGGGGCAGCAGCAGCGTCAGGGCCATCCTGGAAGACCAGCCCTGCCTCGCCTCTGGTGCCTACATCTCATCGAGTCGCCATACCAGGGCTGCTGCTTCTACCATGATCAATGCAAGGGCCCTCCTCACTCAACAAGGAGTGCTGAAAGGATAAGGGGTGTGGATGGTGTGGTCAACAGAGATTTAGTCTCAGAGGTTTTCTTGAAGAGGTTTCATGGATGAAGCAAGTCCCTGATCTGCCCATCGCTGAAATCACACTGAGGTCTCTGTGAGAACTGCCTGAGCATCTCCTTTCCCATCCCCTAAAAGCCCACCTCCAGCTCCCATAGCTTCCCAGATTGTACGAACTGGAAAGCAGGCCAGGGCAGAGCTGGGAAACGTGAGGCCGAGATCAGACTCAAACCCTGGGGCCTGGCTCTCAGCTGTAAGC
>NW_022111363.1:8793059-8805960 GCF_000313985.2 Echinops telfairi | reverse complement strand
GGACCAGACTTCAACCCGTTGCTCCAAGAAATGAGAACTCCCAGTTTTAATAATAATAAAACCAAACTCACTGCCATCTCAAGTCATTGCTGACTCATAATGACCCCCTGTGGGTTTATGAGGTGAACTTACCTTTAATAGTACCTAACATTTTCTTGTTGGTTTGTTTTTTTGCCAAGTCCCACATATTCGTTATATTTTCAGATCCCACAAGGTTTGTAAGGAAGGCATTACCACCTCCATTTTGCAGATGAGGAAAATGAAACTAGGAAAGTTAAGTAGCAACCCCCAAGATCACACAGAGAGGAAATGGGCACCTTATATTTCAGGGCCAGGGGACCCCACATGTGGCCACGTAGGGGAAGAAGTCAGACTTGGTCCAAATGAAAAGAAGAAGAACTCACCAAACCCAGCTAGCAGACATGCTTCAGACAGGGCGGAGAAAGGGAACAGAGGCCAAGAGTCCCCCCCATAAAAGCACTGAGATGCTTCACTGGTCAGTGCAGGATGGCTGGGATCCCAAGGCTGGCTTCTGTAAAACTACAGCAAAGGCCAAAGTGTGGCCCGAGAGGGCAGGGGCTGCTGGAGAAGAGAGGCACGTGGTGGCCCAGGGCCAGGCAGCAGCTGGCTCCAACCTGGGGCTGAAAGTCCCTCCGCAGTTAGCATTGAGTCTAATACCCCACACGAGCAGGACCAAGCAGGAGCAGGGTCGGACAAGATGCCCCTTGGGCTTTAGGCCATCTTGAGGTCCTACCACTGCTACAGCTTCTCCTGAGTTTCACCCCCAAAGACCCAGACTGGGCCTGCAGGCTGCTGACCGACTGTGGACACTGACTCTGGTTGGCTGTGGCAGGGTGTGGTAGATATATAATTGTTTGTCAATTTGAGGATTAAGAGTAAAGGGGTGGCGTCTAGTCTGTCAATCAGGTCATAGCCAATGAGGCCTCTGTGTGGGCTTGGCCTTCTCCTGAGAATTCTGGGAAATCTGGTACTTCCTCCTTGGAGGTGGGAGACACTGTCTCTCTCACTCATACCCTGCAAGACATAGCAGCTGATAAGACACATGGACCCTCCCTGATGCAGAGACCCCTGCCAGCACTGAGATGTTTCCAATGCCACTGGACCCAAGGTCTTTCTACCCACTGGCCTGTGATCTTCTACATACGGCATCATTGCATGGGTTTGTGAGTCTGAATAGGACTTTATAGATTGGTATTGGACATATGGGCTAATATCAGACATATGGACTTGATCTGGACTGGGCTGGGATGTTTTCTCAATGTTCAATTGCTCTTGCATATAAATCTCTTTCTTATACACATGTGTGTCCATGGATTTCTCTAGTCTATTCAGACTAACGCACAGGAGTTGTTTCTTAAGGAGAAGTTCTTTCACCTTGTTCCTTCATATCTGGCCACAGAACAGCTCAGGAGAGTCCCCTGGGATCATCAGGCCATCCTGCCAGGGGCTCGGCACTGGACTGCTTGGGTTGTGAGGGTGAATGGGGAGCTGATTCATGGAGTGGATGGCCGCTGAATCAACATCACAGCTCCCTCACACAAGCAGCCTGGGAAACAAGTGCCCAGGCTGTTCTCCCACAGAGCATAGAGCAGGACATCAAGAGCACCTCACTCCTGTCCACTCACCCTTGTTTCTGGCTCACGCGCTTACTTTCTACATAGACTGGAGCACACAGCCAATCAGTCTTAGAAAGAATTCGTGAAACGTGGCAGTTGCCAACAGGAGCCTGATTATTGACGCCTTATACTTGTGAACGCTCGTTATTGTTGAGTGGATTCTGATGCACAGCCACATGATGGTCTAGAGCAGAAATGGCCATGGGCTCTTCTGGGCTGGACGTCTCTATGGAAGCAGAGCCCACACCCTTCTCCTTCCGAGCTGCTGACCTGTCCTGAGGAAACCACTGAGACAGGAGGGTGGCATCTGCATTGGGGTCGAACTGTTCTCTATAAGGTTTCAAATGGCTAATTTAAAAAGAAATGGTCATGCCTTTTTTTGAGGCACCTCTGGGTGGATGTGAACTCCCATTTGCCCCACCCAAGACCTTGTTGCAGACAGTTGGTTCTTCATGTCTATTCAAGTGAAATATGCTGTGAGTTGAAATATGTTTGGCTACTAACAGCAAAATTGGCAGTTCAAAAACAACCAAGGCAGAAAGATGTGGTCGACGGCTCTGGTATAGATTTATACCCTCAGAAGCACTCAGGGTCACCATGGGCCAGAATCTACATAATGGCACTGGTAAAATATTGAACGATGTGGGAAGCATCCAGAGAAGATGGAAAGACTACATAGAGTCACGGGGAAGAACTAGTTGACACTCCACCATTTCAGGAGGTAGCATATATGCTGACGGAAGAAGTTCAAACTGTACTGTATTCATTAGGCAACAACAAGGCTAATTCAAATTAATTCGGGAATTATGGAAAGCAGAGAGTTGAAAAAGCACTGGAAACACACACTTGTCTATGCACTTGGAAGTCAGGCCTGGCCAACTGACTGGAAGAGATCGATATCTGTGCCCATTCCAAAGAAAGGTGACCCAACAGAAACCTCAAACATAGAACGATGTCATTGATATCACATACAAGCAATGTTTTACCTAAGGTCGCCCAACAACGTTTGCAGCAACACATCGACAGGGAACTGCCAGAGGTTCCAGCCAGATTCAGAAGAGGACGTGGAACAGGGACATCATTGCTGAGGTCAGATGGATCTTGGCTCCAAGCAGAGATTATCATTGTGTTCCACTAACTATGCCAAGGCATTTGACTGTGTGAACCATAATTCACTGTGCATGACCTTGAGAAGGATGGGAATTCTGTAACTCTTTATTGGGCTCATTGGGGACTTGACCGTGGGTCAAGAGGCAGCTGTGCCAACAGAGCAAGGGAATAACCTGATTTAAAATCAGGAAACGTGCACATCAGGATTGTATCCTCTCACCGTACTTGTTCAATCTGTATGCTGAGCACATCATCAGAGCAGCTGGGTTCTATAAAGAAGAGTGTGGCATCAGGATCGGAGGAGGCTTATGAGCAACCTGTGGGTTGCAGATGACACAAGCTTGTTTGCTGAATGTGAAGAGGATGTGAAGCACTCACTGATGAAAATCATGGATTGATTTTCCAGGAGCCTTCGGTGTGGATTATGACTCAATGCAAGGAAGCCCAACTCCTCAGAACCAGACCATGAGGATACATTATGATACATGGAGACAAGTTTGAAGTTGTCAAGGTTATTGTCTCTCTTGGATATACAGTGTTCATGGAAGCAGTAGTCAAGAGATCAAACGACACGTTGCCTTAGGTAAATCTGCTGCACAAGACTTCTTTTTTTTTAAATAAAAATTTAAAAGAGAACAAGACTTTTTTAAAGTACTGAAGAGCCATGATATTACTTTGAGGACAAATGTGCACCTGACTCAAACCATAGTATTCCATATGATATCATATGCCTGTGAAAATTGGACATTGAATAAAGAATTCTGAAGAATAGATGCATTTGAAATGGGGTGCTGGAGCATAATATTCAAAGTACCATAGACTGCTAACAGGACAACCAGATCTGAATTGGAAGCAGTAAGGCTCCTTAGAGGCAAGGACGGCAAAACTTCATCTTACATACTTTGGACATATTGTCAGGAGAGAAGGACATCATGCTTGGCAGAGTAGAGGGGCAGAGGAAACGAGGAAGGCTTCAACAAGATGGATTGGCACAGTGGCTGCAAAAATAGGCACAGGCATGAGAACAATTGTGAGGATGGTGCAGGACCATGTAGTGTTTCATTCTGTTGTGAAAATGGTCACTGTGGCTCACAGCAGCTCGATCACACCTAATCACAACAACATAAGCCAGAATCTAAACAAAGGCACTCGGGCTGGGTTGGGTTAATGTTTACATGATAACATAGTTCCCAAACCTAGATACACACTTAAATGCACCTTGGCAAATTATGTGGGGAAAGAGAAGGTAATTAATTGATTTTTTTAAAAAAGATTCAAGGACACAGTTCCCCAGATCCCATTACCAAACAAAACCAAACCCACTGGGATCAAGTTAATTCCAACTCCTAGTGACCCCTCTCTGCTGAGTAGAACCATTCCCTAGGGTTTCTGACGCTGCAAGTCTTTATGGGAGCAAACAGCCTCCTCTTTCTCCTGAAGAGCGACAGGTCAGTTTAACAGCCCAGCACTTAACCCATAGCACCACTAGGTCTTCTTGGGGTTTTTTTCGCCCCAAATAATTCACTGCCATCAAGTCAATTCTGACTCATCTCAACTCTATAGAACAGAGAAGAACTGACGTTTGAGGTTTCCAAGACGTTAAATCTTTATGAAAGCAGACAGGCTCATCTTTCTGCCTTGGAGAGAGTAGTGGGTTTGAACCTCTGGCCTTGTGGCTAGTGGTTCAATGAAGAGCTCACGATACCACCAGCTCCTTGCTATGTTCCATCAGGACCCCTTGAATTAGAATCTCTGGCCCTGCAAGCCTGAAGCCTGGAATCTGTATTCTTATTAAGTTGCCAGATAAGCCTTACTCAGCCAGTGTGACATGAGTCAGTGATCCATTTGGAAAATCACTGACTAAAAGGGAAAAATGACGATCTGAGAGAAAAGTCCCCTTATGTGATAAAACGTCGATACAGGAAGAATTCTAATGATCCAGGCCAGGACTACATTTACCACCAGGTAATCACTTGCTCTGAAAGGAAATGTGTCTTGGCTAACACACTTCAGGTCACCCTAGTCAGCCTTTGAACCCCATGGTTGTGTCTCAGCCCCCCAGAAATGGATGAAGCCCTTGGCAGAAATAAGTGTCCCAGGGTGTTGGGATATGTAGCAGTGAACAGCGGGGCCAGCCAGGGAAGCATGTTGACGATGATTACTTTCGGGAGGGACATGATGACTATAAACCAAACCAAATTTTTCCACCAAATGATGGGGCTTGAATTCTGAAATAACTCAACGTCTATAAACAAGCTCGGAGCCAGACAGCAAGTGATAATTCTCCAGGCCACCTCTGCCAGATGCATAATTTATAAGGCAGGGAAAAGGGTTTGTGCATTCTGCTGGAAAGAAGTTCAGTAAAAACTGTGTGATAAACAAAGCTGATCCTAATGTTTGGACCTCACCTGTCTCACATGACACTCTGACTCATGTCAGCCTTCAGCCAGACGTGGCCACTACAGGGAAGCCTCCCAAGTTCTTCTTGGCCATAAAGACCCTCAAAACACACACAGTTCTGACAACTCTTCCTCCCACCTGGTCCAAGTGTTGGCCAATGCCCCTCCGTGAGTCTATGTGGCTCAGCTCAGCCACCAGAGTAGAGAACTTTTTCAGAGAGGGATTGGTCGTCTTTCTAAAGCACATCTGTGATCCAATTCCAAATGTGGCAAATGCAACCCACCCTGGGGTGCCTCCAATCTCACTGCAGGCTGACACAGGGAGAGTACGGAGCATTAGTGACTACAGGAGAGAGCGCTGACCATGGTCAAGGTGTCCATCCCCTGACCCAAGTAGGCTACAGCCGAGAGCCAGCATTTGTCTTCTCGGGCTTCCATCAATCGATGTCCCTGGAAACAACAAAATTAATGCTTGCAAGTTCTGGGAGGTTCAAGATGTGGGTAGGGCTCTAAGGGAAGATCCTTTCTTACTTCCTCCAGTTCCCGATGATTCCCAGGTACTCTTTGGCTTGTAGCAGTATCATCCTGACCTTGGCCTCCATCTTCACATGACAGACTTTCTTCTGTATGTCTGGGCCTCTTGTTTGTACAAGAGTAAAAGCCACATGGAACTAGGGCCCACCCTGTTCCAGTATGATTCCATCTTAACTAGTTACCTGCTATTCCTAAAATAGGAGCCCACATCCACGGGTACCAGAGGTTAGGACTTAAATGTACGATATTGATGGGCATCATCCAATGGGCTACCAGCAGATATGGTTTTATTGCGCTTCACGGGTATTGAGGACGTTTACAAACTGAAGTTCTGGGGTCACCTTGCCTCAAGCTTGTGCTCAATTGGTGTCTGTGTCCCGTTTGGGGCATTCTGACAAGATTTCAAAATCTCCCAGTGTGACCGCGCACTTAGCAGATTCCCAAACCAAAACCCACTGCCATCGAGTGCATGCCGACTCATAGTGACGCTACAAGACACGGTGGAACAGCCTCTGTGAGTTTCCGAGACTGTAACTCGCCAGTACATTGAATGTTCTTCCCAGCACAGTCATACTTACTTATGGCCCGGCTTGCTCATGAACCAGGTGATTGAAAGTACCAGGACCGGCTTTCTCATGAACCAGGTGATTGAAAGTACCAGGACCGTGCCAGGCACGCCATAGTCCTCAATGATAGATGCCCTTGCTCTGCACCACTTTACAGAGGTCTTGTGCAGCTGATTCGCCAGTGCAAGTGATCGCTCGCTTTCTGGACTGTTGTTTCCATGGGTGTTGATTGTGGATCCAAAGACATAAAACGAAATCCTCAACCCCGTCCATCTTTTCTCCTTGGAACATGATGACGTTTATTGGCTCCTTTGTAAGCATGTTTGTTTTCTTTATGTTGAGATGTAATCCATCCTGAGGGCTGTCGCCCTTGGCCTTGATCAGTAACTGCATCAAAGCCCTCTTTGCCTTCAGCGAGAGTGATCGTGTCAACTGCCTACTGCTTATTGTTAGCCTCCCGCCAGTCCTCACTCCACATTCTTCTCCAGAGAGTCCAGTTTCTCCCATAATTTCTTCAGCATCCCTTTCCTGATTTTCAACCACGCAGTATTCCCTGTTCTCACAATATCTCACACTGTTCCCCTCACACTCCTGCACAGGGAGCAGAGGAGAGCTTAGGGTAAGCATAATGTTTAGATGCACTTGGAAACCAAAATCGTGTGTGCCTCCCTCACTGTGATGGTGGTTCCTTTGCGGTGGGCTGGAACCAACCCTGTGCTACTGCTGAAGCAGATGAGCATTGCTCTCCCCTGGCCTCCTTCTGCCAGAAAAGTTTTCACAATCAACTTCAACTTGTCTAGCTCCAGCTGCAAGAAATTCCTGGTACAGAAGTCCTGGTGCCACAGGGAGTAAATAGCATTGTCCGTGGGTCCACTAGGAGTATAAACTCCTTGCTTGAAATCCTCCATTTGCTTCCTGCTGCCTTTTAAATCGAATCCAATGTTCTATTCATAGCCCTCAAGATCTTGCCTGATCTGAATTTTGGCTGCGCCTCTAGACTCATTCCTACAGCCCTGCCTCCCTTCCTCTCTCCCAGCCCCATCTTCTCACTCTTCCCAGGCCTGCTTCTTCTCCCAGACTCTTGCACATGCTATCTCTTTGCCCCAGAGTACTGTTCTCCCCATACGCCCTTGTCTCTCTCCCTTGCTTCCTTCAAATGGCATCTCCTGAAAGAGGGCTCTTCCAACCATCCTATTAAACCAACCTATCATCCACCCTTCCATTGCGCCCTCTTCCTTCCTTTGCAGAGAAGCATGTCTAGCTCCCCACACGAGAGCATACGGTCCAGGAGAGCAAACCCACTGCCTCTTTGATTTACTGCCGGAGCCCCAGAACCCACATTGCTTGATGCGCCACAGAGAGAGCTCTGAGAGCCAGTGTGTTGAAGAGCTCCAAGCTAACAGAATGGCCAGCAGTTGGGACCCATCCATCAACTCAACAGCAATGGGCTTTTGATAGATCACAGGCAGGGGTTCCTAGGTGGTCAATGATGTGATTGGCTGTAACCAGATGATTAGCAGTTCAAGTCCACTCAGAGGCAGAAAGACCTAATGATTGACTTGTGTTAAAAAAAACCGCATGGAGCACTGTTGTACTCAGAAGCAAGTAGGATCACCAAGAATCAGAATGGACTCCCCGGCAGGCAACCAGGCTTTCCTATCAGAGGTGCTCAAATAATGTTTACCAAATGAGCATGGCACGTCACTATCCTCTGTGAAGTGCTAATCAATCGATCTCCACATTACAGACGAGGAAATGGATGCTGAAACGGGTTATATGACTTGTCCGAACTCACGGACCTAGTAAACGGCAGATATGGAATGTGAACCAAACTCTACCTAACGCTGAGCACTTGTTCTTTCCATGATGCCTCTGCCTCGCTCTGAAACACAGTCCTCTGTGCAGCTGTGTGGGCAGGGAGCCTGAAACGGGAATAGAGTCCGTGGAGAAATAAGGGACCTGCGGCCTCCTCCTCCACCCCCAGCTCTCAGCTGCTGTTTTGTGACATTAAAGCTGGGGCAATACCTGCTAGAAACATTTATTGATTCCAAAGCCAAGTGCACTCAAAGTGCAGCAATTAAGGCAATCCACTCCTGGAAATGAAGTTGATGGTGGTAAGGAAAAGTTACAGAAAATCTCAGGGTGACAGCAATTATACTATGCAGGGCTTAAATTATTTTTGGAAGAAGGCTGGAAAGCAGTGAAGACATGCATGAGCCATTTAGTCTAAACTGCACCGACAAATAAAGTCAATTCATGGCCTAATGCAAAACTTCAAAGAGGTTCCCGAAAAACAATCAGCATCCTGTTATTCCCCAGAACAGGGATATCACGTTAGGATTTCACAGCAAATGAAGAGTATCATCAGGAGGATGAAGACCCCAGGCCAGGAGTCGGCAAACTTTTCTGTAAAAGGCCAGAAAGCATATATTTTAAGGTCACAAGCTAATCATGACTCAACTCTGCTATTGTAGGGAGAAGGTTGCCATCAATAGCATGTCAACAAATGAGCAGGGACTGTGTTCCAATAAAACTTTATTTACAAAAACAGGCAGTGGGCCCCTGTGCCAACCACTAATCTCCACCCATGTGCTCATGGAAGAAATCAAGAAACGGAATCATGGAGAGATGAAGTGACAATCACAACCACTATGGAAAGTGGAATATTGATCAAAACTTACTCGACAAGTATTTGTTGAGCATCTGCTCTCTCCCAGGCCATTCTAAATGCAAGAGAGGCCGTGGAAAAGGGAACAAAAGAAATGAATCCCTGCTCGCCCACACCTCACATTCCAGTGAGGGCAAAGCCCCAAACAGCCACCCTCACTGTCAATAAAACGTGCAATGGGCAGACAGCGTGACGGACACAATGCGAACAAGACAAGGAAGCAGGAGGCAGCTTGGGATATGTGAATGGGTGGCCCAGGGGCCATTGGAATGGTTGTCCAGAAAGATTTCTCTGTGTGGATTGTGTGTTAGGTAACAGTACTAAGTGTGACACTTTCTGAATCTGATCCCTCATAACTGTGGTTATGAATGAGAATGTCTTTTTCTAGGATAAGCACGTGGAAGTATTTGGAGGTAAAGGGCCATGATATGTAACTCTCAAACTGTCAAAGCAGCACACACACATGAAACAGGAGGAATTAACACCTCACAGGATTAGGGTAGTGGATTGAGGGCTTAGAACCCCAGGCTTGAGGGCATCTAGATGAGTTGGCATACTGTAGCTTATAAAGATAATGTTCTACCTCCTAGTTTAGTAAGTAATCACCGGTGTCTTATAAGCTTGTGAGCAGGCATCTAGGCTTCTATGCATCTGGAGTAAAAGAGAAAGAAAGAGTCCGAAGATGACACTAGTCTACAAGATGGACAGTCTACTGAGCCACAGACCCACCTGCCTTGAGACCAGAAGAACTAGGTGGTGCCCACATGCCTATTACAACTGTCCTGACCAGGGACATAGTAGGTGGCCCTACATGGAATGGGAGGAGACTGTAGAACAAGATTCAAATTCCTAAGAAGACCAGCCTTTGGAGTCTAGGAGAGACAAGAGGCACCCCTCTAGTTGGTGGTCACCTATTAGCCAAAAGACAGGGTGGCTCATTAAACAAATAATATCCCCTGTGGGTATGAGGAGCCTCAAGTCTAAACCATCATCTGAATGATAACCGAGTCGGCATGTACTCTAGATCAAAGGTGAGAAAGTATAGTGGGAATAAGACAGCAAATTAATAGAAACACAACAACCAGAATGGAAATAATGGGATGCTGACACACTGCAGGAAGTATAATCAATGGCATTGGATAATATGGATAGAGATTGTTCAGTGAGAATCTTGTTTGCTGTGTAAAACTTTTCCAAAATCACAATTTCCCCCCTTAATCTGAACGTTTACAAAGAGAGACAAGGATTGATGAAACAAACTCATAAAACTTGTGACAGTAAATATGGGCGACCGACAACTGGGGCTTCTTTGTTTATATCTTGGAAGTCTTTGGGATTGTATCAAACAGAAAGAATAAAAAGTTCTCCCCGAGTCGGGGGGAAAGAAGTCACCATCCGTGGAAAAAACTCATACCCCCTAAGCATCCATTCTATGGATACACTCACCAATCAGCAGTGTCCTGAAAATTTGAGAAAGAAGTTGAAGTGGTCACTAATTTCATTCTACTGCATCAATGCCCAGGGAAGCAGCAGTCAAGATAGCAAACATCACATTACAAATCTGCTGCAAAGGACCTCTTTGATGCTAAAGACACCAAAAGCAAAAGATATCACTTGGAAAACTGAGATGTGCCTGGCCCAAGCCCTGGTCTCCTCCGCGGGCTGCTATGTTGGTGAAAGCTGAAGAATTAAAGAAGAAGGCAGAGCCAGTGTTGCTGCTTCACATTTGTGGTGCTGGCAAGGAAAATGGAACGCATTGTGTCTGTCAAATGAATGAACAAAACAGTCTTAGGGGAAAACACACACACACACACACACACACACACACACAGAATGCTACTTAGACGAGAGGACGGTGCTCTTCCAGTCTCTGGTGCTCTGGGAGCAGCAGACATCGGTGCAGACAGGGCCAAGACCAAGAACCACACCACACACAGCCCATCCTGAAAATGGCATAGAAATGACATCAAGAAACCCTAATCGAAATGATAAGAATCTCTTAAGGGGATGGATCCCAACTTCCTGAGGAACGTGTGCTTGGTGAAGAAGCACAAGAAGAAGGGCCTGAAGAAACTGCAGGCCCACAACGCCAAGGCCACGGACGCTCGAGCCGAGGCCATCAAGGCTCTTGTGAAGCCCGGGGAGGTCAAGGCTAAGATCCCAATGGCTGACAACTGCAAGCTCAGTCAACTGGCCTACAATACCCATCCCAAGCTAGGCAAGCGGGCTGGGGCTCATATTTCCAAGTGCCTGAGTCTCTGCCGGCCCAAGGCCCAGGCCAAAGCTTAAAGCGAGATTGACACTCCAGCCAAGGTCTCGACTCTAGCTCAAGCTTCCCCAAAGCTCCAGCTCTCAGCCTGTGGGTACCCAGGCTCCCACAAAGCAGAGTTCTCCATCTGAAGATGGGAGGGGCTGGAATGACCCCTGGGCTGCCATCTGAATAGAGCTGGTGTCCCTCCTGTGCAATTTGTACAAATAAACCAAAGGCGGGCAAAGAGGAAGACAAAGAAGAAGAGATGATGGTTAGAATCCCTCTTGCTCACTTGGGGCGCACTTTCAGGAAAGACCAATTGCTAGGAAGAGACATCAGGTTTGTTAGCATAGAAGGACAGAACATTCAGGAAACACTCAATGTGAGGGATTGCCCAGAATCCAAACAATGGATTCACACATTCCAAAGATCATAACAGTGGGGCAGAACCAGTCGACAATTCCTTCTGTTGTACCCGGGGTGGCCCACCATGGCTCAAGCTGGCTCAAGGGCAACAAACACCAACAATGTCTTCCTACCAATGGCTAAGCTGCTGCGGCTGGATTAGTTGAGAAACAATCACCGAGAGACCCAGAAGGACCCCAAGGCCCACCTGCCTGCTCTGAAGTTTGGACGCTCTTCATAGCCCCGTCAGTCTCCCAGCCCCTGAGGGTTCCCCAGAGGAATGCGAAACACCGCATCATTCTAAGGTGTCTGCTCCAGGGCCCGAGTGTGTATTAAAATGCAGATTTAATTTTAACTAGCTATTACAGCCTCAAAGATTGCTTTGATGATCTAGGGCTTGAAATGATTACACTTTATGCTCTTAAAAAGCAGCTTGTTCATTTTTAATGATTATTTTTTAAATATTGTTTGTCTAAACAAGACAGGATGGGAAGTTTCTGGCAGCTACTTTTAAGCCAGTGACCACCCCCCATCCCCTGCAAATAGAAACCTCCCTGAATAATATTTATTGCCAAACAAGGGGAAAGTCCAAATGAAATGTGTATTTTTAACACTGGTGTTTGCAGGACCAGCGACACCACGGATGCTCCCTCAGAATCCCGATAAGCTGCACACAGCTTGCTGGCTCCATCAAGATGCTCAGGGAATGAAGGATTCCCACCATCTCTTTGAATGTAGAGGCGGCTGCTCCTTATGGTTCCTATCGCTGACTCGGGGTCCTTTCGGAGTAGAAAATAAACAAAACATGGTGAATTGTAGGGACATTGTCGGCAGCATGGGGTGCTTCCGCCCACCAAAGCTGAAGGATGGGTCGCTGCATATGCTCGCTCCGTGCGCACCCAGAGCTCTCCAACTGGTCTTCGCAGCGGGCGGCGGAGGTTTAAATCATCCTTCTGCTCACCGATTCTGTGCACAGACATGGAAGCAGAATGTCTCGGGCCCTTAGTGGCAGCACTGATGTCCAGCACCCAGACCCAGGACGAAGGGGAGGCCAGTATGGTGCCTAGGGGGCGGTCCGTGAGGTGCTCAGGGTGCAAATATAAGGATCCAGATCTCCAGATTTGTCAACCCTGGCTGCAGTCACTGGACTGGCACCCATGCTTGGGGCTGACCCCACACGTGGACAGTCCTGGGTGACACTGCCTTATATCTTGTGCCCTGGGCACCTCATCCAAGACGGAGCAGAATCAAAGCAGTCAATGGTTCGTCGTGAGGGCAACATGGTGTGCAATTCTCTCTCTAACTCTCTCTCTCTCTCTCTCTCTCTCTCT
>NW_022111363.1:8779923-8792959 GCF_000313985.2 Echinops telfairi | reverse complement strand
ACACACACACACACACACACACACACACACACGGGCTCGCAAGGGAGCGGGAGAGGGTGTGGCGAGACCCCTCAGCCTTTCTGTGAACCATCAGTTAGGAAATTCTGTCCTTTGGCTTCTTACACCTAAAACCTCCCCAACTAGATCTGAATTTAGACTTACTGGGCCTGCCGTTCAAATCCCCGTCATTCTTGGGCAGAAAGAGAAAGCAGTCTGCTCCCGTGAAGATTTGTAGTCTCAGAAACCCCGGAGGGCAGGTCCACTCTGTGCTCCAGGGTCGCTGCGCATGGCAATTGCCTGGGCGGCAGTGGGTCTGATGTTTGCTTCCTTTGAGCCTGGGACGGGGTTATACAGACACGGGGCACTGCTACTGGGCTTTCCCTGTGCCTCGTTTCCATGTTTCCATCCGTGTCTCTCTGATGTTGGCTCTGAGAGTCTCCGTGTTCAGAATACCTTGAGTTGTAAGGAAAATACGTTTTCTGGGTATTTTTCCCCCTGTGAAATTCTCTGGTTTCCCTTCTTTCTGGAAGAAAAGGTTCTTTGGAGGAAAACACAAAGCAACAGATGTCCTGATGGCAGCAACATCCGAAGGTCTGCAGCCAGTTCTCACTGCTGGAGCCCCCGAGCCGGAAGGGATTCCCAGAGGCTCTCTGGGTCAGCCTCCTGCCAATCAGAGAGGACGAGTTTGTCATCCGGAGGGCGGGGGGCAGCCCCGCAGACCAAGTGGTGAGGCCCAGCTTGGGGCATCTACTCTGCTGTGACTGTCATGACAGACCATTGGCAAACCTGCATCTATAACGGTTTCATTTTCAGAGTGTTCGTGAAACCTCAGCAGATTCATTTATAACACAGCATTTTTTTAAGTACTGAACACTCTAAAAAAAATGTAGGCTATTATGTATAAATCTCTCTCACAACACATAACCAACTATGTGGCACAAAACATCTCCTGACTTTTAACTACAGAAATCTCCTCTGAAGGAGCCCTGGTGGAGCTGTGGGTTAAGTGCTGGGCTGCTAACAGCAAGGTTGGCCATTCAAATCCACTAGTTGCTCTAAGGGAGAAAGACAAGGCTGCCTGCTCCCATCAGGTAAGCAGTTCGATCAAACCCACCAGCTCCGCCATGAGAGAAAGACTTGGCTTTCCACTCCCATAAAGAGTTATGGGCGCGGAAACAGCCGGGCCATTTCTTCCCTGTCTCAAAGGGTTGCTATGTGTCAAAAAGACTAGGGGGCAGTGAGTTTAGTTGGAATTGACTCAATGACAGTGCATTGGGGTTTTCGATTCTGTCTTGAGGGCAGTGACCAGTTCCAGGGCAAAACCTCCATTTCCATGCAAGAGACCCAGGTCAGAGTCCCAGCCAGGGCACCTCATGCGTCACTGGAGGCTTGGGTGTTGCAATGCTGCTGTGCATCTCAGCGGAGCTTCCAGACTCAGACGGACTAGAAAGAATGGCCTGCCAGCCGACTCCGGGAAACTGGCCGGGGAAACCGCTGTGGGTTGCATCCGTCCAACCTGCGACTAGCCACGCACAAGGCCCCAGGCTCAGCAGCACTGTACCCCATCCCACATGGAGCGGCCACGATCCTGGAAGCCAGCTCCGTGCCACCCAACACCACCACCATGCCACTTGTGTTCTGATGGCAAATGAACCCACATCCTGGTCCTGCTGCCATCGTTACTGACGGTGTGTCTTTAGATGGCTTCCTTGACCCGTCTGAACGCCACTTCTCTTCTCTGCCAAACGAGAACGCTGGACCTGCCCCGGCAAGGCTGATCCACACCTCAAGTGAAAAAGTACATGGAGAGTGCACCACCCGTTATAAAGTTCCAGGCAGAGTAGTGTCCACAGCTTCATTACAAGAGCCTCTGAGACACTAAAGAGCCACTTTATCCCCTTTGTCTTATCGACGGCCAACGCTCTTCTTCCTGGTTCCCTAATCCCCACCTTTTATATGACTGATTCTTGAGAGATTTGGTGGAGAGTCTCCTCCTGACGGAGGATGAACATTTCAGAGCCTCGCCACAGAAACGTGCATAGGAGACCCTACATGTTTTGAAGCCCATCTACAAGTCCTCCCTGGCCCAGAGAGTCCATAGTCGCAAGTTAAAGACCTCAGTCTTGAGAACGTGTCCCCATACCATTGACTGACAGCACCCACAGGCAGTCCTTCTGGCAAGCGCTGGTTTCTGAGGAGGGAGGCCTGCCCTGATGTGACCTCAGCTGCCTGGTCCTGACTGGCCCAGGGCTCTAGGAGGATGCTGGGATTTGAGAAGCAATAATCAAGCTGAGGAGAAATGCACTTCAGCACAGCCTGAGTCTGGCTGAACAAAGGCCCAGCAACCAACCTCAGACTTTCCAAATGCCAGGTGCAATGGATCGGAAATCTTTCCCAGAGACGAGGCATTAGCTGCACCGAAGGGAGAGAGCTGAGTCAGAGGCAGGAAAACAGGTGTCATCAGGGGGCATCGAGGGCCTTGCCATCACAGGACCCTTGACAATGCTGCAAAAACCATAACCATCAGGTCTAAGAGGACTTCTATGCACTTCCCCTGCCAGCTGAACCTTACTGGTAATAACGCTTAATGGTGAAACCGCACACACAGCGAGCTCTTTGAGCCGGGCTATCTCTAGCCAGTACCGAAGTGAAACTCACTTATTTGAGGACCCCTGGATTAGCTCAGTGGTGGCTTACTGGGCAGCTCACGGGTTAAGTACTGAGCTGCTAACCCAAAGGTCAGCAGAAAGAAAGGTGAGGTCGTCTACTTCCTTAAAGAGTTACAGCCTCAGAAACCCTTTGAGCAATTCCACTCTGCCCTATAGGGTCACTATGCAAATTGAATATACTAGGTAAATCTAATGTGTAAGGCCTCTTTAAAGCACTGAAAAGCAAGGATGTTACTTGGAAGATTAAGGTGCACTTGATCTAAGCCATGGAATTTTCAATTGTCTCCTATGCATGTGAAAGTTGGCCAATGAATAAGAAAGACCGAAGATAAATCCATGTATCTACATTGTGGCGCTGGTAAGATTGTTGAAAGTACCGTGGCCTGCCAAAAGAACAAACAAACCTGTCTTGGAAAAAGCACAGCCAGAATGCTCATTAGAAGCAAGGACGGCAAGACTCGGTCTCACGTACTTTGAACAAGCTGTCAGGAGGGACCAGTCCCTGGAGAAGGACATCATGCTTGGTCAACTAAGGGGGCAGCAAGAGAGGAAGGCCCTCAATGAGATGGGTTGACACAGGGGACTCAAACAGAAGAACAATTGTGAGGATGGGACAGGACCGGGTAGTGTTTTGTTCTGTTATACATAGGATCACTATGGATCAGAACTGACTCGATAGCACCTAACAACAGCAATCACAACATCAACAGCCACATCGCCTCACTGCCACCCAGTCAATTCCAACCTATAGCAATCGCCAGGCAGGGTAGGTCATGTGTTGGGCTGCTACCTCCAAGTTCAGCAGCTTGACCCATAGCCACTCTGCAGGAGAACGATGAGCCTTTCTACTCCTGCTGAGCGTTACAGCCTGGGAATCCCAAAGGGGCAGTTCTACTCTATCTGATAAGGTCTCTATGAGTTGGAATCCACTCAATGGCATTGAAAGGTCTGGGTTTTTTTTTGTTTTGTCAGTGAGAGTCATGACATAGTAGCATTCAAACCAATGTTAGACCAGTAACTGGGCACCATGGTCTGACAAGAAGAGACACACGGGATCCAAGAAATCAGGGCTATTTTCAGACAATGAGCTTCTGCAGACTTCTAAGGGTGTCCCCTTTTTCAGGGAACGCTTTGCAGAATTATTCCATGTGGCCGAGAGAATACCACTTTGGGGAAAATATTCTATAGTCTTCTTGTTCACTCCGTGTGGCACTACATCATCTCCTGTCAACTTGATGGAAGGGGTGGAGTCTAGGCTGTCAATCAGGTCATAGTCATTGTGGCCTCTGTGTGAGAATGGCCTTCTCCTGAGCATTTTGGGCACTCCTGTCTTCTTCCCTGGAGGTGGTATATACACTCTCCCTGAGAGACATTCCTCTTGACAAGCCACATGGAGCTACACTGATAGAGCCAGAGCCCTGGAAGATGGAGAAGCCACGTGGAAACCCATGCCAGCACTGCAATGCTTCCACCACCACTGGATCCACAAGACTTTCCACCTACTGGCCTGTGATCTTCCTGCATCTGGCATCATTGTTTGTGTTGCATGAGTCTAAAGAGGAATTTATAGACTGATATCGGGACATATGGGCTCATATAAGACTTATGGACTTGATCTGGACTAGGTTGGGATGTTTTCTTAATACATAGTTACTCTTGATATAAAGCTCATTTATATATTTATATATAAATATAAAATCTGGATTGTTTCTCTAGTCTACCCAGACTAACACATTCTGACTGGCCTTTGTCCTAGTTAATCCAAATTAGTGAGGTTTTTCTCTAAGGAAACAAACTCAATTGACAAGCTTTCATGGGCATTTCATTTCAGCTTTAAACCCTTGCTACCACAATTGAACCCATTGCCATCAGTCCACTTTCTACTCACAGGGACACTATAGCAGTGGGTAAGGCTGTCCCATAGGGTTTCTGAAGCCGTAAATCTTTAGGGAAGCAGACTGCCTCAGCCTCCTCCCATTGGGGTCGCTGAGTGGGTTCAAACTGCTGACCTTTCCATTGGAAGCTGAGCTCTGGAACACTGTGCTACCCGAAGTCCTTGCAACCCTGCCAAGGAGGGTTACTGCCCTTAGTAAAGTGAGCAACTTCAGCTCTTCTTGTTTGAGATCACAGGAAGACTACAAGTCCTTATGATGTTCTGTTCAGCGAACCACCTCTGTGGTCCTAAGAAAGGCTACGGCAACCCCAAAGCACCAGGCACAGCCAATGTGAGCCCCGGCCGATTCAGAGCAGTTATGTGAGGAGCTGAATAGGGTCCCATGCTGTAGATTGCAAAGACGGCCACAATTCACCTCTCACTGCATGTAGGCTGCAGCCATGCCTTTCTGTTGTGTGGACCTGCACCTCCTCCCACCAAGGACTGGAGCCTGTTTGTCCACCCCATTGAATACGGCTGGATCTTAGGACTTGAAGAAACAACACGAGGCCAGACCTGTTTTGACTCCCTCTTGAAATCTTACCAAGCTGCCTTGTGAAACAGTCTAGGAAAAAAAAAAAAAAGAAACAGTCTAGGTGAGCATTATGGAGAAGCATTGATGATTCGATGGTAGAATTCTCACCTAGCACACAGGAGGCTGGGGTTCGATTCCTCAACAACGCACTTCATGCACAGCCAATACCTGTCTGCCATGGGAGGCTTGAGTGTTGCTGTGTTGATCAATAGGTTTCAGTGGAGCTTCCAGACTAGGACAGACTAGGAAGAAAGGTGTGATCATCTACTCCCCCAAGCTGCTAGCCATGTATGGTGCAAACCGTCCTGGGGATGGAGCTGGGCAGCAGTGTTTCATTCTGGCCTGTTATACAAGAGGTGGCCATGGGCGAGCTCTACAGTAATTAACAGCAAGCTGCAGCATTATGGATGGTGAAGAACATGTGCAGTACATTCCCCTCATACCTCCTATGCCCAGAAACATACACTACAGACATGCAGCTGGTCACAGATACATGAGTGGGGCCAGAAGATGCCACTCAGGTTGCTAACCTACAGAGCCATAGGTTCAATAGACAGTACCTGCATTAAGACAGGAGGTTTTGAGTCTGTTACTTAGGAGGCAATAGTTAACTGGTAGATTCTCAAATGTGTCAACAAATTATGGTCACTTTTGAGGCGCTTTACAAAATATTAATGCTGGGCCTACCTGCTAGTCCCTGCAGAGATTTTCATTTATTTGAAATTTTCCTGCAGATATTTTCATTTATTTGACCCAAAGCACAACCTCGGCGTCAGAAATCTCATATGCTTCCCCCAGTGATTCTCATGGGTAGCCATGGTTGAGAAAGACTACCCTCAGATTCTTGTCCGAGCCATCCTGAGGCTGCCCAGTTGAACTTCCCAGGTGTGTAGAAGGCATGTGGGAGGTCATAGGCCAGAGCTTCCCCCAGCTCCAGGGGCTATGAGTCAAAGCAGTGTTTCTCAAGCACAATGTGCATATGACTCACTGGAGGCTCTTGCTAAAATGAAAGATGCTGAGGAAACCTGGAAACCCACAAAGTGATGGGTTGAACAACATGATGAATGGAGGTCCATGCTACTAACCTGTATGTACGTGTGAAGGAGGCTGAGATGGCACATGCTTTCTTACATATGCATTTATCACAATGAGAAAATTAGGTTGCTTACTTAACTGGATAAGCAAAAATATAGAGATATTTTAATAAACAAAGAAAAGAAGATGCCTCCCAGTCAATGGATATGGGGTAGGACCTGAGAGAATATTCTGCCTTTCGAACAAGCTCTCAGGTGAAGGCGAGGCTGCTGGTGTCTATGATCCATTTCTTCCCACCAACCATCAGGAATGCCCCAGCCTCCTCTGAGCTGAGCTTCCTCAATAGAACTGTCAAGGCTGGACCGAGTCATATTTGGAAAGGGCTCCCGGGTTCCTGGGTGTCCGCTTGGCTATTTCAGATGCCCATGACATTTGATTCTGGACAGGAGGCTCTGTCAGGTCCAAAGGAGGACGGGGCACCTGCTCTTCTCTTCGCTCCTTGTGGAACTAGCAATATGGCCATTGTGAAACAGCTGTCATCTCACCTTGCCAACCAGGGCAGGGATACAGGACGCAGGGCTGGGAGAACCTCTCAGAGGAGGCTGGTGAAGCCAGGCTGTATGCAGAAAATGGGATGAAAAGTCGCATTTTCTCTCCAGATAAACCATACTGCACTTGCATGGCTCCCTAGTATGAGAATCTCCAGTGTGCTAAACAGACCAGAAGACTACAATCAAAATACATGTGGGCTGGGAAATGACCACAAGGTGATCAGAAGACACCTGGGGCCACACTGGGGACCCACAGAATGGTGTGCAGCGGGCCTCCTGGGATCAAGGTGCTGCCAAGGCTGGAGTTCAGCATCTTGATGCTTTGTTTGCTTAGGTTCTTGCGGACCTAGCTGCCTCCTCTGAGCCGTTGTTGCCTCATGTGTAACATGAAAACACACACACACACACACAACCCTCCCCAAAGGCATCATAAAACTCACACATGACAGCCATCCACTCTACTCCGACTCACAGCAACCCTACAAGGCAGGGTAGAACTAACCCTGCGGGTTCCTGAGACGATAACTCTTTATGGGAGTAGAAAGCCTCTTTTTCTCCCACAGAGCAGCTGGTGGTTTCAAACTGTTGACCTTGCGGTTAGAAGCCAAATGCATAACCACTGTGCTACTGTGAAGATTAAATCATAGGATATCTGTAACAAGAACCAGATTTATCAAGGCATACATATTCCGAGTCTCCATCCTCCCTTCTTGACCACCCCACCCGAGCTTGTTCGCTGAGACTCAGGCTCAGCTTTTCCTCACCCCTGATCTCCAATGAAGGAATCTGGTGGTTACGTAATAAGGCATTGGGCTGCTAACCACACGGTCAGTGGTTCAAACTCGCCAGCTGTTCTGAGGAAGAAAGAAAAGGCTGTCTGCTCCCAGAGAGATTCAAAGCACCAGAAACCCTCAGGCGCAGTTCTACTCTGTGCGGTGGGGTTGATAGGAATTGGAATCCCCTGGATGGCAGTGAGTTGAGGGCGGGGGTTGAATTTTATGGAGAATATCAGCTAGGCCAGCCACGTTGTGGCTTTTGGTCATGTAAAGTTGGGAGACTGGGTGAGAGAGAGAGAGAGAGAGAGAGAGAAAGAGAGAGAGAAAGACTGTCCTGGAGAGCTTGAAGGTCAGTCCCAGGACATCCCTTTGGCTTGGAGAGTCAGCGTCATGGGAAGAGAGAGGTCAGACCCTTCTCCCTGGTGAAGGACGCCGGGGAGAGAACAAACCACAGCCCAACGCTGCGCCCGCCTGGGTTCCGGGGAGCATCCTGGAGTGCTGGCCAACTGGGAGGCTCTGAAGGGGGCTACAGTGTGAGGTGAGTCGGCGAAGAAAAGAACTTTGGGAAGTTTTTCTAGCAGGCTTGGATTCAATTATTGTAATACTCTGGGAGACACCAGTAAAGATTGTGATTTCTATTTAATTACTTAGTGCTGCTAAAATCGGCTTCTTAAAACAGGACTCGTGCAGAGGCTGGCAAACACAGGGGCTGGGTTTTATATGGGTGGCTGATTTCATATATCTATCTGAGGGGGCTTTAAAAAGATCATGGAAAATGGGATGAAAAGATAATGGAAATTTCCCACCAACCTTTTGAAGCCCCACCGCACGCCCGCCCTTGCACATACAGGCATACAGATACACGTCTACATTGGCTATCATCCCTGGCTGCCATTGGGCTGGCCCTCGATTTAAGGTGACCCCATGCACAACAGAAGAAAGCCCTGCCAGACCTTGTGCCATCCCTGTGATCCGTAGCAGATGGGACGATTGTGAGCCCTCGAGTTTTCATTGACTGGTGTTTGGAAGTGAAAGACAGGAAGATTAGAGATAAAGGAGGTTGTCTCCACCAAATGCCTGTGATAAATGAAAATTGGCTGGCCCGGCCACAATAAAGGGGTTGGAAAGAAACCAGGCACACAATTAGACACCTATGGGGACAATCCAAAGCTAGGCATGCGCAGACCAAGGTCACCTCAGTGCAGGTCAACCTGGGCACACACACTAGACACCAACATTATGTCCCAGAGGCACCTGAACTCAGCCACTAAGAATGGCCAGTACACTCAACCATGCGCCCGCCCACCTCCCACCCCCACCCACCCCCGATGGGGATCTCAGGGGATACATTGCAGACACTGCGGGCAGGCTGCGCCCCGTTCAGGTGGGGGCTGGGATCTCCTGTGTGTGCGGTGCGCACGCGTGTGAGCACTCTCTCTCAGCTTTCTTTTGCAGTTGCGTGCGCCTCTTTTGGTTCTGTGGACTCCTCGTTCCATTTTCCCGGTGGTTTTCGTGCTCCTCCGAAGCGGCCGTTTTTGGCCATGGCCCCTGGCCTGGGGCCTTGCGCACTTTCCGGGGAGAGCGTGTACTGTCTGAGACTGTATTACCCGAAACCTCCCTTGCCCTCAGACAAGTTACTTGGCTTTACAAAAGTGATTCTGCCGCATGAATTCGTTCAGCATGGAGAAGCAGGAACGGGGGAAGCATCCCAGAAGTAGATCGCTAGGTCTTTCTATCCAGTACATCTTAGTCTGGAAGCTCCTCAGAAACGTGTCCCACATCAGAAGCCAGCTCAGAAGGCTTTCTGTCTGTGTTGGCTCTGAGGAAGGCTCTCCTCTTCTTTCTGTGTCTGGGTGCCTGGGGTCTCTTGGAGATAGCCATGTGTCCTGGCACCAATCTGGCCCTGGATCTAGGAGGTTCTCAGCATAGGAACCAGGCAAGCCCTGGACTCTTGGCTCTTCTTTCTAGGAAGTATGATGTCCCTCTTCTCTCTGCTCACTTGTTTAATCACTTGCTTGTCTATCTCAAAAGAGATTTGGCTGAAATTACAACCTAATCTATAAATTATACCCTGCCTCATTAGCATAATTGCCGCTACTCCTACATCATTAACATCATAGAGGTTAGAATTTGCAGCACATAGGGTAATTACTGCGGATCACAAAATGGAAGACAATTACAGAATGCTGGGAACTTGGCTTCACCATATTAACACCCGCCCCCCCCTTTTTTTTTTCTGCGAGGAGAGGTGGCTAACACAATTAAATCACGATCCATATCCTTCTGAGAAATGACTGTTTGGGAAGTTCCCCTCCTCCATCTCTCTAGCCCTCCTCTTTTCTGGTTCCCCTCTCTCCCAAGACTCCACTACAGGACTTTCGTTTCAAGACCCAGAGGCGGGCGGTAGCCACTCACTTCAGCCTCCTGCACTCATCAAACAGTAGCTTCCAAGGCAGTGTCTCTCTACCCAAGGAGGTCTGAATCTTAAAATCCTGGAGCCACTCGAGTCTCGAGAAGAACACTTAAACCCCAAAGCCCTCCAAGCAAAACATTGCTGAGGAGTGGAAACATGCATCCCACATATATATTTTTAATACATGTCATATATTTTTAAATGTATGCACTACATCCAGAAGTTAAGGTACGATGACTCCTTTCCCAGGCAACCAGCTTCTCAAAAGGAGTGGTGGCAGGGCAGCAGGTGGGGGGGAGGCAGCACAGTAGGCTTCCTGAGTGTAAAGTGAGGATTCCTGGGGTCTGTACTTAGGAGAGTAAAGTGAGGGTACCCCAGCTGACAGGCCCTTTGAATATGTCTGTCAGGGTCCATTAAGCTCAAGGCTGGGTTGTTTTGTTTGTTTGTTTTAAGGTGGTTGTCCCTGACTGGCTGGGACCCAACTATGTCCTCCCTGGGCAAGGTCCACGATGGTCAGGCTCATGGCCTCCCTGTTTCTGGGAGGTGTTGGCTCCTCCGTCAGGCTGGTCAGGCGGCTTTCCCTGTCCTCCTCACGTAGTACATACCATGTTCATGGTTCTTCATTTTCTCTCTTCTCAATGAATATATACTTCCAATTAGGAGCCCGGCGGCACAGCAGTGACAAGCTGGGCTGCAATCCACACGTCTGGCCTTTGGGAGGAACAGACAGTCTTCTACTCCCGTAAACAGTTACAGTCTTGGAAGCCCACAGGGGCACTTCCACCATGTCCTAGAGGGTCACTGTGAGTCAGCATTGACTCAATGACAGTGAATTGGTTTTGTTTGCGGTTTTCTTTTTTATCTACACAATTACAAGCATTTGAAGAGAAGGTTTTAAAGGTAGGGTGTGTGTGTGTATGTGTGTGTGTGTGTGTGTGTGTGTGTTTCCCCTCTGATAGAAAGAGAACTCTTCATGAAAAATGTTGGCCATCTCTGATATAGAGCCCACAGACCTGGAACGATGCAGCCCTCACCTGGAAAACAGCATCTGAGGGCTGTCCTGTGGGATGCTTAATACCAAGCATCTCTCAAGAGACTCACAGCACCTAGAGGCCAAGTGATGTGGTATCAAAGTGATGTTGTAAGGGCTGGGAACATCCCCAACTGACCACTGCCTCGAAACGTCCTCTGGGTCCAGCTCTGGCACCAGCACTAGGAGAGCCCTAGACAACCCATCTCTCCTCCCAGAATCTTGGTCCCCAGCTGGATAATGGGCGATGTCCGAAAAGGATCTCAGAAGTCCTTTGTAATGCCGAGATTCTAAGCTACGGAGCATAGGTGGGGGCACTAGTGGCTCGTGGGCAAATTCTTCCCTGCAGACCTGGGGGGTGGATTCCTGGTCAATACACCTCCAGGAAAGTTTCACATGCTATCGTGATGTTGCGCAGGTTTCAGCAGAGCGTCCAGACTAAGAGGGGCTGAGAAGGAAGGCCTGGGGTCAAGTCAACGATCGTCCTGTGGGTAACAATGGTTGGTGATGAAGATGGCACAGATTTCAGGAGGCAGAGTTTGCACAGGTTGCCAGGGGCCAGAGGCCAGCTCCAAGGCGGCTAGCAACCAGGAAGCATGGGTGAGGGCAGAGCGGACACCTACGCTTCTGGGCCTCACACTTACAAGGAAAACACTCTCAACGTATAGAACCATGCCAACGAGCACCCAGCTCTGACATGAGGCATATGTACCCACTCAGGGGCAGGAATAAGGGGCAAGTAATATAGGGATGTGTTGAGCAAGAGGGCTACCTGGGAAAAGGGCCATGGACTTCAGAGCAACTGTGTACTAATCAGTATCATAGAGTGCGTATTGAGATTGCCTCCAGGACAGCTTTCCCTCCTATAGGATGGACATTAGGTTCTTAAAGTCCCCCTGCACACCCCCTCCACAAGGGCATATTACAAAGGCCTCCTTTGTCTTGTTTCCATTATGCAAATCATCTTGGTACCTATTGATTGCATTTGCATGTGAAGAGGGACACTGTGTTTAAAAGGAATGTATTTGCCTGTGCATTTTAGTTCATTTGCTTGCGGGAGCACAGTGATTAGTGGGACAGGTATGGAAATAGTACTCTCTCCAGCCAGTAGGATCTGGCACCTTGGGAAGATGAGAGCAGTAGGACAGGTGGCATTGTCGCAGGCAGGTGGGAGCGGCAGCAGCCAGGAGCCCTATTCGAATGCCCTTCAGAGATGGACGGTGGTCACCTCCTATGGCCACCAGACACTCCCTGGCACAGCCCAAGGAGGAGAGCATGGCTGAAGGTGCGTCCTTAGAGAGGCCTTGGTTGCCCTGCCCAAGGTCTGCATGGGAGAACTGCCTTTCTCCTTGTCCCATGGTGGTTTTACTTCCATGGGCCTGGGCAGAACCATCCAGATGATGCCACCTGGTGCCTACATGCTGGCAAGGGAGACCCCAGGCTTGTCAAGTCAGAAGAAAGCCTCCTAACATCTCCTTTGCTCTTTGAAGCTAGAGTTCGTGCTAGACCTACTTTGCACCCAACATTTAAATGGACTCATTAAACCAAAAGTGACCCCAGTATCTCGTGACAGGCCCAGCTCTGATACAGGATATATAGCTCTGCAATGAGCCCTAGTGGCATGGTACCTTACATGCTGGGCTGCTAACCACAAGGTCAGCAGTTTGAAACCACCATCCACTCTGTAGGAGAAAGGTGAGGTTTTATACTACCATAAAGATTTACCATCTCAGAAACCCACAGGGCAGGGCCATTCTACCCTGTCCTGTAGGGGCACCATGGGCTGGGATGGACTCGATGGCAGCGAGTTTGCTTCTGGACAACTCCGTGGAACACTGGTCACCCACGCACGTAGGCAGCATGTGGACACACAAGGAGAGGAAGGGAATGGGGTGAGTCCTGCAGTCTGGCTGCCCTCCTGCTCTGTTGTGGATATAAGATCAAGTCACAGTCTTGAAATATGTGTTTTTTTGGTTTGTTTTTTAATCTCTTACTCAAAATCTACCTGCAGGAAGAAATAAGAAAGATTGCTTTACCAGCCTGAAGCCAGGAATTAAATCTAAATTCTTAACACATCCATGGGGATAACTTCTC
>NW_022111363.1:8775388-8779823 GCF_000313985.2 Echinops telfairi | reverse complement strand
ACACACACACACACACACACACACACACACACACACACACACACTTTTCCAGGAATTGTTCTGGACTCAATAGGGAACCTAAGCTTTGTGTTCCCAGTAATCGAACTTCAACAGAACCTCTAAAGTCATTTGGAAACACTACTATGCATTCAATACACTTGGCACCACTGTGGAACCCTGGTAGGACCAGGGTAGTGTGCTTGGTTGCTAATAGAAATGTCAACCATCTGAACCCAGCAGCCACACCATGGGAGAGAATGGTGGCAGTCTGCTTCTGTAAAGATTATAGGTTTGGAAACTCCATGGGGAGGGAATCGACTCAATCGTAGCGGGTTTGGTTTTACTTTGGTGCAATAGTAAACAAAGTGAAATGTGTAAAACGAGATCCAAGTCTACATTTTTTAAAAATGGAAGTGTGAGCAAAACCAAGTCAAGAATAAACCTGAACACAGGTCTAGATAGATAAGTAGCAAGGTAGATAGGTTGGTAGATAGGTATATAGACAAGTAGATAGATTATTGATTATTAGATAGATGATTGGTAGGTAAGTAAGTATGCTGGAAGGTAGATTTCAAAACAAAGAGGGTCATAGTATTCATTCAGAAAAACAAAGGGGTGGGTGAGTTTGACATGGAAAGACTAAACCCTTAGTACATTTGCTACTTGAGCTCTTAACATTTATAATATATGGCAAAATGTTATGCTGACCGGGGCAGTCAGCACCCCTCATTTAGACAGTTAGCTCTACCCAGAGTAGAGCTTTCATCCTGACTCTTACGGTTTTTTGAACACCTTTCTAGCTTGTTTCGTATATATATCAATATGTTCAGGACCAGAAGAAGCCCTCCTGGTTATTGGGGCCCCTTAAAAAGACCCCCAAAGTCCCAGCTGGAGGAACAGACTTATGCATGGAGACATCCAAGCAACCGGAGGAGGGGGACTCCTGCCTGGAGAAAATCAAGGTTCTCTCCTCAGACTCTGAGCTCTACATGGAAAGTCAGGGAAACCCACCCAGGGTTGTTGCTGAGAAACCAAGTGCTCCCAGGACCGGGAGACGCGTGCCCTTTGGTCTTCGTCTCTGCCCAGCCGTCACCCTTGGGTATCTCGTTCATTTTCACAGTCAGTCCTATGGGTGTGATTGTGGCTTCCAATGGAAACCCTCTAACCAGCTCACTCTCCGGTGCTCCAGACCCACAGCCAGCTGCCTTCCACCATCTTCACGTGGACGCCTGAGGGCTTTCTCAAAGGTACTATGTCCAAAATAAGATGCTTGACCTCACTCCCCACACAGGCTCCCTCCTCGCTTTTCCACATTTTACCTTTCCACCTGTTTGGGCCACAGACTTTAACATCGCCTTTAACTTCTCTCCTTCTCTCACTCCCAACAGCCAATTGGTCAGGAACCCCAGTTGGCTCTGCTCTATAATACGCCCAGACTCTGGCTACTTGTCACCCACTCTACCGCAAGCAGGCTGGAACTAAGTACTATCACCTCTCACTTCGATTCTTCTTGGTGTTTCCAACGGTCCCGTTGTTCTCTCCATACTCCTATAGAATTTGTTCTCAGCAGAGCACCCCAAGTTCTCGAGTTTGATGACCCTTCTGTTAAAACCTTCCAAAGGGGCTCTCTTCATCTCAGAGAAGACACCAGCGGCCAATGGTCTGTTAACCCCTGCCTAGTCTGAAGCCACTCCCTATGCCCTGTGATCTCTGACCCTCCCACTCCCCTGCTCATTGCTCACTGAGCACCAGCCCCAGTGGCTCCCTGCTGCTCCTCAGACACACCTGGCAGTGCCTGCCTCAGTCTTTGCATAGGCTCTTCCACCTGCTGGGAACATTCTGCCCTCCTAGCTCACTCCCTCATTTCCTGCCTCTTTATTTAAATGCAGACTTTCCAAGGAGTTCAATGACTCCTTGAATTTGCAAACCCCCCCACCCATGCCATCACTCCTCAGTTCCCTGGCTCTGCCTTATTTTACTTTCTGTCTCTCACTTCCAATAGAATGTAAGCATCACAAAGGCTGTGTGTTAGTCTGGGTAGACTAGAGAAACAAATCCACAGAAGCCCATATGTATATAAGAGAGAATTTTATAGAAAAGGTAAGTGTACATTAAGAAAGTATCCCAACCCAGTGCTGTCCAAGCCCATAAATCCAACATTAGCCATATGTCCGCCACCAATCTACAAAGTCCTCCTCAATCTCACAAAACACACGCAATGACGCCGACTGCAGGAGGAAAGCCAAATCAGGAAAGCCAACCTCAACACTGGCAGGGGTCTCCACGCGGCTGCTCCAGCACCCAGGGCTGCATCAGGGTAGGTCCATGTGGCTTCTCCTCAGGGATGTCTTGCAGGAAGTGAGTCTTGCCAGCTGAAGCAGGGGCCTGGCTAATGCAGCTGCACCCTGGTCTGACCATCAGAAAGCAAGAGAAATGAGAACAAGAAAGGCGAGCCTCACTGAGCCATTTCTCTCTCCACCCTTCAATTAATCCCATATGTGTTTATCAGCCAGGTTGGCACAATAAACTATCTCAGGCAGGTATTATTATCCATGATTCCATCCTTGCTCCCCCGGGGGAGAGCGGGGGCAGCCACTGCCGTAGAGCCAATTCCAACTCATTGTAGACAGAGTAGAACTCTCCCACAGGGTTTTCAAGGTAGCAAATTTTTACAGAAGCAGAGTATCACATATTCCTCCTACAGAGAGGCTGAAGAGTTCACAGCACTAACCTGTAGATTAACAGTTGAATGCTTTCACCACTTGCCATGATTCCCAACACCTGGGAATAAGAATCATAGCCAGTGACCAGCGAGTATTTACGACTCACAGCCACCCCACGTTTGTTAGAGTAAGACGGCTCCACTGGGTTTTCCATGGTTGGTTCTCCAGTATGGACTACAACTCAGTGTCAAGAAGACCAGAATCCTCACGACTGAGGACCATTCTGCGGTGGTCGCTTCCTAAGCCTTTCTTCTGAGACACTCCTGGGTGGGCTTGAGCTCCAACTTTTTGGTTAGCAGAGAAGTGTTGAACTGCTTGCATCATGTAGAGATTCCCGGCACTTAAAACTCTACTTAGCGCATTGTAGGCAATCAAAAACTCCGTGCTGAGTAAATAAATGAGTTTGCTTCAGGGATCCAAGAAATTCTAAGTGTTTAAAATATGTGCTTGCATTTAAGTCCCACAATAACCCTATCCCTGTTTGACTGAAGAGGAAAGTAAGATTTTTGAGGTTACCTTGCCCAGGGTTTTAAAGTTAGTAAGTCAAGAGAGCAGAATTTGCATGCAGCTGTGTTGGGCTGTAGAATATCAAATACTTGCATTAGCAAGCAGAATTTCTAGACAAAAGAGACTTTTCTCAGAACTTTCACAAAGGCTTAGTGAGACAATGTGATGTTACCCTGTGCCCGCAGTGCTGCTCCAGGTGCATAATTAACGGGATCAAGCACCTCTCTTTGCCAAATTGGGCCCAAGCAGCTCGGCTGTGAGCAGAGGGCATCCCTCTTCAAGAACAGGTCAAACAGGAAATAACCCCATCTACAACAGAGGAATAGAGCAGTCTAGGTAGTGTTTAAATGCTGCTTAATTTGCCCTGGATAGAGAACAAATGAGGAGGGGAGACTGCATGGCAGGCTCTGTCAGAGACTCTCACATCTAACCTGGTATCTTAGTTACCAACTTTTGCCATAAGAGAAACACCACCAAGGAGGTGGCTTTAAGGGACTGAATTCTCACAATTCTCGAGGCTAATGGTGCAAATTTTTGTCTCCACCATGTTAGTTCCTGCTTACGGCTTCTCTCCTCATTTTGAGTTTCTACTGGTTTTCCTTAGCAGGTCCCTTGGTGTAGTTGTTGCACATTGGGCTGCTAACCACAAGGTCAGCAGTTCAAAACCACCAGCTGCTTCTTGCAAGAAAGATGAGGTTTTCTGCTCCCATAAGGATTTATAGCCTCAGAAACTCTGTCCTATAGGGCTCTGTGGCAGTAACCTAATCTCCTGTCAACTTAGCAAAGGGGTGGAGTCTAGCCTGTCAATCATAGCTATAGCCAATAATGCTTCTGTGTGGGCATGGCCTTCTCCTGAGGATTTTGGGCACTCCTGTCTTCCTCCCTGGAGGTGGAACACACAGACTCTCTGCTTCAGTTTCCTGCTGACAAGCCACATGGAGACACACTGATGGAGCTAGAGCCCTGGAGTTAGAGGTAATACATGGAGATCCACGCCACCCCTGAGATGCTTCCACCACCACTGGATCCACAAGACTTTCCACCCACTGACCTATGATCTTCTTGTATTCAGCATCATTGCATGGTTGAATGAGTCTAAAGAGGAATTTATTAACTAGTATCAGATATATGGGCTAATATCGGACTTATGGACTTGATCTGGACTGGACTGGGATGTTTCTTTATATACAATTGCTCTTTGACAT
>NW_022111363.1:8774298-8775288 GCF_000313985.2 Echinops telfairi | reverse complement strand
ACGGCTCCACTGGGTTTTCCATGGTTGGTTCTCCAGTATGGACTACAACTCAGTGTCAAGAAGACCAGAATCCTCACGACTGGACCAACAGGGAACAGTATGATCAATGGAGAAAAGTAGGCGTTAACAAGGATTTCATCTTGCCTGGAACCACTATCAGTGCTCATGGAAGCAGCACTCAAGAGATCAAAAGACAGGTCATGTTCCTACCCAAGACCTACCTCTTGAACGTGTTGAAAACCAAGGTGTTATCTTGAGGACTAAGGTACACCTGACCCAAGCCATGGTATTTTCAATGACCTCCTCTGCATGTGAAAGGTTGACATTGAATAAGGGAGACCAGAGAAGAATCGAGGCATTGGGATGATGGTGTTGGCAAAGAACATTGAAAGTATCATGGAGCCCTGGTGGTGTAGTGGTTACTCATTGGACTACGATCCTCATGGTTAGCAGTTCAAACCACCAGAAGCTCTGTGTGAGAAAGACTGGACTTTCTACTCCGTAAACAATTACAGTCTCAGAAACCCTCAGGGGGGTCACTGGGAGTCAGCATTGAGTGGAAGGCAGTGAGAGATTTATGGACTTCCCAAAGAACAAACAAATGTGTCTTAGAAATACAACCAGTATGCTCCTTAGAAGAAAGGACAGAGAGACTCCGTCTCAGGTACTGCACATGCTGTCAGGGAGGTCAGTCCCTGGAAGAGGGTATCATGCCTGGTCAAGTGGAGGGCCCATGATAAAAAGGAAGGGCCTCAACATGGTGATTGACACAGTGGCTGTGTAGACGGGCTCAGCTGTAAGAACGATTGTGAGGATAGCACAGGGTCCGGCAGCATTTCAGTCCCTTATGTATCGGGGTTGCTATGAGCCTGAACCAACTCCAGGACACCCAACAATTCTGCGGTGGTCGCTTCCTAAGCCTTTCTTCTGAGACACTCCTGGGTGGGCTTGAGCTCCAACTTTTTGGTTAGCAGAGAAGTGTTGAACTGC